>NC_074691.1:42328406-42418406 GCF_029448725.1 Salvelinus fontinalis | reverse complement strand
TCTGTGGTTAATGATCTGTTCTGTCAGTAATGATCTGTTCTGTGGTTAATGATCTGTTCTGTGGTTATTGATCTGTTCTGTGGTTATTGATCTGTTTTGTGGTTAATGATCTGTTCTGTGGTTAATGATCTGTTCTGTGGTTAATGATCTGTTCTGTGGTTAATGATCTGTTCTATGGTTATTGATCTGTTATGTGGTTAATGAATGTTCTGTGGTTAATGATCTGTTCTGTGGTTAATGATCTGTTCTGTGGTTAATGATCTGTTCTGTGGTTAATGATCTGTTCTATGGTTATTGATCTGTTATGTGGTTAATGAATGTTCTGTGGTTAATGATCTGTTCTGTGGTTAATGATCTGTTCTGTGGTTAATGATCTGTTCTGTGGTTAATGATCTGTTCTATGGTTATTGATCTGTTATGTGGTTAATGAATGTTCTGTGGTTAATGATCTGTTCTGTGGTTAATGATCTGTTCTGTGGTTAATGATATGTTCTGTGGTTAATGATATGTTCTGTAGTTAATGATCTGTTTTGTGGTTAATGATCTGTTCTGATCTGTTCTGTGGTTAATGATCTGTTCTGTGGTTAATGATCTGTTCTGTGGTTAATGATCTGTTCTGTGGTTAATGATCTGTTCTGTGGTTAATGATCTGTTCTGTGGTTCTCTGTGGTTAATGATCTGTTCTGTGGTTATTGATCTGTTCTGTGGTTATTGATCTGTTCTGTGGTTATTGATCTGTTCTGTGGTTATTGATCTGTTTTATGGTTAATGATCTGTTCTGTGGTTAATGATCTCTTCTGTGGTTCTCTGTGGTTAATGATCTGTTCTGTGGTTAATGATCTCTTCTGTGGTTAATGATCTGTTCTGTGGTTAATGATCTGTTCTGTGGTTAATGATCTGTTCTGTCAGTAATGATCTGTTCTGTGGTTAATGATCTGTTCTGTGGTTATTGATCTGTTCTGTGGTTATTGATCTGTTTTGTGGTTAATGATCTGTTCTGTGGTTAATGATCTGTTCTGTGGTTAATGAATGTTCTGTGGTTAATGATCTGTTCTGTGGTTGATGATCTCTTCTGTGGTTCTCTGTGGTTAATGATCTGTTCTGTGGTTAATGATCTGTTTTGTGGTTAATGATCTGTTCTGTGGTTAATGAATGTTCTGTGGTTAATGATCTGTTCTGTGGTTGATGATCTCTTCTGTGGTTCTCTGTGGTTAATGATCTGTTCTGTGGTTAATGATCTGTTCTGTGGTTAATGATCTGTTCTATGGTTATTGATCTGTTATGTGGTTAATGAATGTTCTGTGGTTAATGATCTGTTCTGTGGTTAATGATCTGTTCTGTGGTTAATGATCTGTTCTGTGGTTAATGATCTGTTCTATGGTTATTGATCTGTTATGTGGTTAATGAATGTTCTGTGGTTAATGATCTGTTCTGTGGTTAATGATCTGTTCTGTGGTTAATGATCTGTTCTGTGGTTAATGATCTGTTCTATGGTTATTGATCTGTTATGTGGTTAATGAATGTTCTGTGGTTAATGATCTGTTCTGTGGTTAATGATCTGTTCTGTGGTTAATGATCTGTTCTGTGGTTAATGATATGTTCTGTGGTTAATGATATGTTCTGTAGTTAATGATCTGTTTTTTGGTTAATGATCTGTTCTGATCTGTTCTGTGGTTAATGATCTGTTCTGTGGTTAATGATCTGTTCTGTGGTTAATGATCTGTTCTGTGGTTAATGATCTGTTCTGTGGTTAATGATCTGTTCTGTGGTTCTCTGTGGTTAATGATCTGTTCTGTGGTTATTGATCTGTTCTGTGGTTATTGATCTGTTCTGTGGTTATTGATCTGTTCTGTGGTTATTGATCTGTTTTATGGTTAATGATCTGTTCTGTGGTTAATGATCTCTTCTGTGGTTCTCAGTGGTTAATGATCTGTTCTGTGGTTAATGATCTCTTCTGTGGTTAATGATCTGTTCTGTGGTTAATGATCTGTTCTGTGGTTAATGATCTGTTCTGTCAGTAATGATCTGTTCTGTGGTTAATGATCTGTTCTGTGGTTATTGATCTGTTCTGTGGTTATTGATCTGTTTTGTGGTTAATGATCTGTTCTGTGGTTAATGATCTGTTCTGTGGTTAATGAATGTTCTGTGGTTAATGATCTGTTCTGTGGTTGATGATCTCTTCTGTGGTTCTCTGTGGTTAATGATCTGTTCTGTGGTTAATGATCTGTTTTGTGGTTAATGATCTGTTCTGTGGTTAATGAATGTTCTGTGGTTAATGATCTGTTCTGTGGTTGATGATCTCTTCTGTGGTTCTCTGTGGTTAATGATCTGTTCTGTGGTTAATGATCTGTTCTGTGGTTAATGATCTGTTCTATGGTTATTGATCTGTTATGTGGTTAATGAATGTTCTGTGGTTAATGATCTGTTCTGTGGTTAATGATCTGTTCTGTGGTTAATGATCTGTTCTGTGGTTAATGATCTGTTCTATGGTTAATGATCTGTTCTGTGGTTAATGATCTGTTCTGTGGTTAATGATCTGTTCTGTGGTTAATGATCTGTTCTGTCAGTAATGATCTGTTCTGTGGTTAATGATCTGTTCTGTGGTTATTGATCTGTTCTGTGGTTATTGATCTGTTTTGTGGTTAATGATCTGTTCTGTGGTTAATGATCTGTTCTGTGGTTAATGAATGTTCTGTGGTTAATGATCTGTTCTGTGGTTGATGATCTCTTCTGTGGTTCTCTGTGGTTAATGATCTGTTCTGTGGTTAATGATCTGTTTTGTGGTTAATGATCTGTTCTGTGGTTAATGAATGTTCTGTGGTTAATGATCTGTTCTGTGGTTGATGATCTCTTCTGTGGTTCTCTGTGGTTAATGATCTGTTCTGTGGTTAATGATCTGTTCTGTGGTTAATGATCTGTTCTATGGTTATTGATCTGTTATGTGGTTAATGAATGTTCTGTGGTTAATGATCTGTTCTGTGGTTAATGATCTGTTCTGTGGTTAATGATCTGTTCTGTGGTTAATGATCTGTTCTATGGTTAATGATCTGTTCTGTGGTTAATGATCTGTTCTGTGGTTAATGATCTGTTCTGTGGTTAATGATCTGTTCTGTGGTTAATGATCTGTTCTGTGGTTGATGATCTCTTCTGTGGTTCTCTGTGGTTAATGATCTGTTCTGTGGTTAATGATCTGTTTTGTGGTTAATGATCTGTTCTGTGGTTAATGAATGTTCTGTGGTTAATGATCTGTTCTGTGGTTGATGATCTCTTCTGTGGTTCTCTGTGGTTAATGATCTGTTCTGTGGTTAATGATCTGTTCTGTGGTTAATGATCTGTTCTATGGTTATTGATCTGTTATGTGGTTAATGAATGTTCTGTGGTTAATGATCTGTTCTGTGGTTAATGATCTGTTCTGTGGTTAATGATCTGTTCTGTGGTTAATGATCTGTTCTGTGGTTAATGATCTGTTCTGTGGTTAATGATCTGTTCTGTGGTTAATGATCTGTTCTGTGGTTAATGATCTGTTCTGTGGTTAATGATCTGTTCTGTGGTTAATGATCTGTTCTGTGGTTAATGATCTGTTCTGTGGTTAATGATCTGTTCTGTGGTTATTGATCTGTTCTGTGGTTATTGATCTGTTTTGTGGTTAATGATCTGTTCTGTGGTTAATGATCTGTTCTGTGGTTATTGATCTGTTCTGTGGTTATTGATCTGTTTTGTGGTTAATGATCTGTTCTGTGGTTAATGATCTGTTCTGTGGTTAATGAATGTTCTGTGGTTAATGATCTGTTCTGTGGTTGATGATCTCTTCTGTGGTTCTCTGTGGTTAATGATCTGTTCTGTGGTTAATGATCTGTTTTGTGGTTAATGATCTGTTCTGTGGTTAATGAATGTTCTGTGGTTAATGATCTGTTCTGTGGTTGATGATCTCTTCTGTGGTTCTCTGTGGTTAATGATCTGTTCTGTGGTTAATGATCTGTTCTGTGGTTAATGATCTGTTCTATGGTTATTGATCTGTTATGTGGTTAATGAATGTTCTGTGGTTAATGATCTGTTCTGTGGTTAATGATCTGTTCTGTGGTTAATGATCTGTTCTGTGGTTAATGATCTGTTCTATGGTT
Organism: Salvelinus fontinalis; assembly: GCF_029448725.1. Classification (NCBI taxonomy): domain Eukaryota; kingdom Metazoa; phylum Chordata; class Actinopteri; order Salmoniformes; family Salmonidae; genus Salvelinus; species Salvelinus fontinalis. The sequence goes on along the minus strand of NC_074691.1, from coordinate 42,414,285 downwards.
AATGATCTGTTCTGTGGTTAATGATCTGTTCTGTGGTTAATGATCTGTTCTGTGGTTAATGATCTGTTCTGTGGTTGATGATCTCTTCTGTGGTTCTCTGTGGTTAATGATCTGTTCTGTGGTTAATGATCTGTTTTGTGGTTAATGATCTGTTCTGTGGTTAATGAATGTTCTGTGGTTAATGATCTGTTCTGTGGTTGATGATCTCTTCTGTGGTTCTCTGTGGTTAATGATCTGTTCTGTGGTTAATGATCTGTTCTGTGGTTAATGATCTGTTCTATGGTTATTGATCTGTTATGTGGTTAATGAATGTTCTGTGGTTAATGATCTGTTCTGTGGTTAATGATCTGTTCTGTGGTTAATGATCTGTTCTGTGGTTAATGATCTGTTCTGTGGTTAATGATCTGTTCTGTGGTTAATGATCTGTTCTGTGGTTAATGATCTGTTCTGTGGTTAATGATCTGTTCTGTGGTTAATAATCTGTTCTGTGGTTAATGATCTGTTCTGTGGTTAATAATCTGTTCTGTGGTTAATGATCTGTTCTGTGGTTAATGATCTGTTCTGTGGTTAATGATCTGTTCTGTGGTTAATAATCTGTTCTTTGGTTAATGATCTGTTCTATGGTTAATGATCTGTTCTGTGGTTAATGATCTGTTCTGTGGTTAATGATCTGTTCTGTGGTTAATGATCTGTTCTGTGGTTAATGATCTGTTCTATGGTTAATGATCTGTTCTGTGGTTAATGATCTGTTCTATGGTTAATGATCTGTTCTGTGGTTAATGATCTGTTCTGTGGAAGGAAAATAAGGTTCTCTCTCCCTCTCTCCCTCTCTCTCTCTCTCTCTCTCTCTCTCTCTCTCTCTCTCTCTCTCTCTCTCTCTCTCTCTCTCTCTCTCTCTCTCTCTCTCTCTCTCGTGTTGGCAGTCATTTTCTCGCTTTGGGTTCAAAGGTTGAGTAATATATAGACATAGACTGTATACTGAGTCAGACTGAGGATTGAGAGGAGAGTGGGGATTGATACACAACATTGTTCTGTGTAATTGTGGGCTATTCTTTGGCTGCTGAAAATCAGTCACTTTTGATAAAAACGTTGGAGCTCCAGTCCACACAGACTAGTTGCAGCTCAACTCCATCCTAAATTATGAGTTTAGTTGGCTAGGCCTAGAGTAAAGGGCTGTAGGTCTAGAGTAAAGGGCTGTAGGCCTAGAGTAAAGGGCTGTAGGTCTAGAGTAAAGGGCTATAGGCCTAGAGTAAAGGGCTATAGGTCTAGAGTAAAGGGCTATAGGTCTAGAGTAAAGGGCTATAGGCCTAGAGTAAAGGGCTATAGGCCTAGAGTAAAGGGCTGTAGGCCTAGAGGAAAGGGCTATAGGTCTAGAGTAAAGGGCTGTAGGTCTAGAGTAAAGGGCTGTACCAGAGTAAAGGGCTATAGGTCTAGAGTAAAGGGCTGTAGGTCTAGAGTAAAGGGCTATAGGTCTAGAGTAAAGGGCTATAGGTCTAGAGTAAAGGGCTGTAGGTCTAGAGTAAAGGGCTATAGGTCTAGAGTAAAGGGCTGTAGGTCTAGAGTAAAGGGCTATAGGTCTAGAGTAAAGGGCTATAGGTCTAGAGTAAAGGGCTATAGGCCTAGAGTAAAGGGCTATAGGCCTAGAGTAAAGGGCTGTAGGCCTAGAGTAAAGGGATGTAGGCCTAGAGTAAAGGGCTGTAGGCCTAGAGTAAAGGGCTGTAGGTCTAGAGTAAAGGGCTATGGGTCTAGAGTAAAGGGCTGTAGGTCTAGAGTAAAGGGCTGTAGGTCTAGAGTAAAGGGCTGTACCAGAGTAAAGGGCTATAGGTCTAGAGTAAAGGGCTGTAGGTGTAGAGTAAAGGGCTATAGGTCTAGAGTAAAGGGCTGTAGGTCTAGAGTAAAGGGCTGTACTAGAGTAAAGGGCTATAGGTCTGTAGATCTAGAGTAAAGGGCTATAGGTCTAGAGTAAAGGGCTGTAGGTCTAGAGTAAAGGGCTGTACCAGAGTAAAGGGCTATAGGTCTAGAGTAAAGGGCTGTAGGTCTAGAGTAAAGGGCTATAGGTCTAGAGTAAAGGGCTATAGGTCTAGAGTAAAGGGCTGTAGGTCTAGAGTAAAGGGCTATAGGTCTAGAGTAAAGGGCTGTAGGTCTAGAGTAAAGGGCTATAGGTCTAGAGTAAAGGGCTATAGGTCTAGAGTAAAGGGCTATAGGCCTAGAGTAAAGGGCTATAGGCCTAGAGTAAAGGGCTGTAGGCCTAGAGTAAAGGGATGTAGGCCTAGAGTAAAGGGCTGTAGGCCTAGAGTAAAGGGCTGTAGGTCTAGAGTAAAGGGCTATGGGTCTAGAGTAAAGGGCTGTAGGTCTAGAGTAAAGGGCTGTAGGTCTAGAGTAAAGGGCTGTACCAGAGTAAAGGGCTATAGGTCTAGAGTAAAGGGCTGTAGGTGTAGAGTAAAGGGCTATAGGTCTAGAGTAAAGGGCTGTAGGTCTAGAGTAAAGGGCTGTACTAGAGTAAAGGGCTATAGGTCTAGAGTAAAGGGCAGTAGGTCTAGAGTAAAGGGCTGTAGGTCTAGAGTAAAGGGCTGTACCAGAATAAAGGGCTATAGGTCTAGAGTAAAGGGCTGTAGGTCTAGAGTAAAGGGCTATAGGTCTAGAGTAAAGGGCTGTAGGTCTAGAGTAAAGGGCTGTAGGACTAGAGTAAAGGGCTATAGGTCTAGAGTAAAGGGCTGTAGGTCTTGAGTAAAGGGCTGTAGGTCTAGAGTAAAGGGCTGTACTAGAGTAAAGGGCTATAGATCTAGAGTAAAGGTCTGTAGGGCTAGAGTAAAGGGCTGTAGGTCTAGAGTAAAGGGCTATAGGCCTAGAGTAAAGGGCTGTAGGTCTAGAGTAAAGGGCTGTAGGTCTAGAGTAAAGGGCTGTAGGTCTAGAGTAAAGGGCTGTACTAGAGTAAAGGGCTGTTGGTCTAGAGTAAAGGGCTGTAGGTCTAGAGTAAAGGGCTGTAGGTCTAGAGTAAAGGGCTGTACTAGAGTAAAGGGCTGTAGGTCTAGAGTAAAGGGCTGTAGGTCTAGAGTAAAGGGCTGTACTAGAGTAAAGGGCTGTAGGTCTAGAGTAAAGGGCTGTAGGTCTAGAGTAATGGGCTATAGGCCTAGAGTAAAGGGCTGTAGGGCTAGAGTAAAGGACTGTAGGTCTAGAGTAAAGGGCTGTAGGTCTAGAGTAAAGGGCTGTAGGTCTAGAGTAAAGGGCTGTAGGTCTAGAGTAAAGGGCTGTACTAGAGTAAAGGGCTGTAGGTCTAGAGTAAAGGGCTGTAGGTCTAGAGTAAAGGGCTGTAGGTCTAGAGTAAAGGGCTGTAGGTCTAGAGTAAAGGGCTGTACTAGAGTAAAGTGCTGTAGGTCTAGAGTAAAGGGCTGTAGGTCTAGAGTAAAGGGCTGTACTAGAGTAAAGGGCTGTAGGTCTAGAGTAAAGGGCTGTAGGTCTAGAGTAAAGGGCTATAGGTCTAGAGTAAAGGGCTATAGGTCTAGAGTAAAGGGCTGTAGGTCTAGAGTAAAGGGCTATAGGTCTAGAGTAAAGGGCTATAGGCCTAGAGTAAAGGGCTGTAGGTCTAGAGTAAAGGGCTGTAGATCTAGAGTAAAGGGCTGTAGGTCTAGAGTAAAGGGCTGTAGGCCTAGAGTAAAGGGCTGTAGGTCTAGAGTAAAGGGCTGTAGGCCTAGAGTAAAGGGCTGTAGGTCTAGAGTAAAGGGCTGTAGGTCTAGAGTAAAGGGCTGTAGGTCTAGAGTAAAGGGATGTAGGTCTAGAGTAAAGGGCTATAGGCTTAGAGTAAAGGGCTGTAGGTCTAGAGTAAAGGGCTGTAGGTCTAGAGTAAAGGGCTGTACTAGAGTAAAGGGCTATAGGTCTAGAGTAAAGGGCTGTAGGTCTAGAGTAAAGGGCTGTAAGTCTAGAGTAAAGGGCTGTAGGTCTAGAGTAAAGGGCTGTAGGTCTAGAGTAAAGGGCTGTAGGACCTAGAGTAAAGGGCTGTAGGTCTAGAGTAAAGGGCTGTAGGTCTAGAGTAAAGGGCTGTACTAGAGTAAAGGGCTATAGGTCTAGAGTAAAGGGCTGTAGGTCTAGAGTAAAGGGCTGTACTAGAGTAAAGGGCTATAGGTCTGTAGATCTAGAGTAAAGGGCTATAGGTCTAGAGTAAAGGGCTGTAGGTCTAGAGTAAAGGGCTGTACCAGAGTAAAGGGCTATAGGTCTAGAGTAAAGGGCTGTAGGTCTAGAGTAAAGGGCTATAGGTCTAGAGTAAAGGGCTATAGGTCTAGAGTAAAGGGCTGTAGGTCTAGAGTAAAGGGCTATAGGTCTAGAGTAAAGGGCTGTAGGTCTAGAGTAAAGGGCTATAGGTCTAGAGTAAAGGGCTATAGGTCTAGAGTAAAGGGCTATAGGCCTAGAGTAAAGGGCTATAGGCCTAGAGTAAAGGGCTGTAGGTCTAGAGTAAAGGGCTATGGGTCTAGAGTAAAGGGCTGTAGGTCTAGAGTAAAGGGCTGTAGGTCTAGAGTAAAGGGCTGTACCAGAGTAAAGGGCTATAGGTCTAGAGTAAAGGGCTGTAGGTGTAGAGTAAAGGGCTATAGGTCTAGAGTAAAGGGCTGTAGGTCTAGAGTAAAGGGCTGTACTAGAGTAAAGGGCTATAGGTCTAGAGTAAAGGGCAGTAGGTCTAGAGTAAAGGGCTGTAGGTCTAGAGTAAAGGGCTGTACCAGAATAAAGGGCTATAGGTCTAGAGTAAAGGGCTGTAGGTCTAGAGTAAAGGGCTATAGGTCTAGAGTAAAGGGCTGTAGGTCTAGAGTAAAGGGCTGTAGGACTAGAGTAAAGGGCTATAGGTCTAGAGTAAAGGGCTGTAGGTCTTGAGTAAAGGGCTGTAGGTCTAGAGTAAAGGGCTGTACTAGAGTAAAGGGCTATAGATCTAGAGTAAAGGGCTGTAGGGCTAGAGTAAAGGGCTGTAGGTCTAGAGTAAAGGGCTATAGGCCTAGAGTAAAGGGCTGTAGGTCTAGAGTAAAGGGCTGTAGGTCTAGAGTAAAGGGCTGTAGGTCTAGAGTAAAGGGCTGTACTAGAGTAAAGGGCTGTTGGTCTAGAGTAAAGGGCTGTAGGTCTAGAGTAAAGGGCTGTAGGTCTAGAGTAAAGGGCTGTACTAGAGTAAAGGGCTGTAGGTCTAGAGTAAAGGGCTGTAGGTCTAGAGTAAAGGGCTGTACTAGAGTAAAGGGCTGTAGGTCTAGAGTAAAGGGCTGTAGGTCTAGAGTAAAGGGCTATAGGCCTAGAGTAAAGGGCTGTAGGGCTAGAGTAAAGGGCTGTAGGTCTAGAGTAAAGGGCTGTAGGTCTAGAGTAAAGGGCTGTAGGTCTAGAGTAAAGGGCTGTAGGTCTAGAGTAAAGGGCTGTACTAGAGTAAAGGGCTGTAGGTCTAGAGTAAAGGGCTGTAGGTCTAGAGTAAAGGGCTGTAGGTCTAGAGTAAAGGGCTGTAGGTCTAGAGTAAAGGGCTGTACTAGAGTAAAGTGCTGTAGGTCTAGAGTAAAGGGCTGTAGGTCTAGAGTAAAGGGCTGTACTAGAGTAAAGGGCTGTAGGTCTAGAGTAAAGGGCTGTAGGTCTATAGTAAAGGGCTATAGGCCTAGAGTAAAGGGCTGTAGGTCTAGAGTAAAGGGCTGTAGATCTAGAGTAAAGGGCTATAGGTCTAGAGTAAAGGGCTGTAGGCCTAGAGTAAAGGGCTGTAGGTCTAGAGTAAAGGGCTGTAGGCCTAGAGTAAAGGGCTGTAGGTCTAGAGTAAAGGGCTGTAGGTCTAGAGTAAAGGGCTGTAGGTCTAGAGTAAAGGGATGTAGGTCTAGAGTAAAGGGCTATAGGCTTAGAGTAAAGGGCTGTAGGTCTAGAGTAAAGGGCTGTAGGTCTAGAGTAAAGGGCTGTACTAGAGTAAAGGGCTGTAGGTCTAGAGTAAAGGGCTGTAGGTCTAGAGTAAAGGGCTGTAAGTCTAGAGTAAAGGGCTGTAGGTCTAGAGTAAAGGGCTGTAGGTCTAGAGTAAAGGGCTGTAGGACCTAGAGTAAAGGGCTGTAGGTCTAGAGTAAAGGGCTGTAGGTCTAGAGTAAAGGGCTGTACTAGAGTAAAGGGCTATAGGTCTAGAGTAAAGGGCTGTAGGTCTAGAGTAAAGGGCTGTAAGTCTAGAGTAAAGGGCTGTAGGTCTAGAGTAAAGGGCTGTAGGTCTAGAGTAAAGGGCTGTAGGACCTAGAGTAAAGGGCTGTAGGTCTAGAGTAAAGGGCTGTAGGTCTAGAGTAAAGGGCTGTACTAGAGTAAAGGGCTGTAGGTCTAGAGTAAAGGGCTGTAGGTCTAGAGTAAAGGGCTGTACTAGAGTAAAGGGCTGTAGGTCTAGAGTAAAGGGCTATAGGTCTAGAGTAAAGGGCTGTAGGTCTAGAGTAAAGGGCTATAGGTCTAGAGTAAAGGGCAGTAGGTCTAGAGTAAAGGGCTGTAGGTCTAGAGTAAAGGGCTGTAGGTCTAGAGTAAAGGGCTGTAGGTCTAGAGTAAAGAGCTGTAGGCCTAGAGTAAAGGGCTGTAGGTCTAGAGTAAAGGGCTGTAGGTCTAGAGTAAAGGGCTGTAGGTCTAGAGTAAAGGGCTATATGTCTAGAGTAAAGGGCTGTAGGTCTAGAGTAAAGGGCTATAGGTCTAGAGTAAAGGGCTATAGGTCTAGAGTAAAGGGCTATAGGTCTAGAGTAAAGGGCTATAGGTCTAGAGTAAAGGGCTGTAGGTCTAGAGTAAAGGGCTATAGGTCTAGAGTAAAGGGCTATAGGTCTAGAGTAAAGGACTGTAGGTCTAGAGTAAAGGGCTATAGGTCTAGAGTAAAGGGCTGTACTAGAGTAAAGGGCTATAGGTCTAGAGTAAAGGGCTGTAGGCCTAGAGTAAAGGGCTATAGGCCTAGAGTAAAGGGCTGTAGGTCTAGAGTAAAGGGCTGTAGGTCTAGAGTAAAGGGCTATACTAGAGTAAAGGGCTATAGGTCTAGAGTAAAGGGCTTTAGGTCTAGAGTAAAGGGCTGTAGGTCTAGAGTAAAGGGCTGTAAGTCTAGAGTAAAGGGCTGTAGGTCTAGAGTAAAGGGCTGTAGGTCTAGAGTAAAGGACTGTAGGCCTAGAGTAAAGGGCTGTAGGTCTAGAGTAAATGGCTGTAGGTCTAGAGTAAAGGGCTGTACTAGAGTAAAGGGCTATAGGTCTAGAGTAAAGGGCTGTAGGCCTAGAGTAAAGGGCTGTAGGTCTAGAGAAAAGGGCTGTTGGTCTAGAGTAAAGAGCTATAGGTCTAGAGTAAAGGGCTGTAGGTCTAGAGTAAAGGGCTGTAGGTCTAGAGTAAAGGGCTGTAGGTCTAGAGTAAAGGGCTGTAGGCCTAGAGTAAAGGGCTGTAGGTCTAGAGTAAAGGGCTGTTGGTCTAGAGTAAAGGGCTATAGGTCTAGAGTAAAGGGCTGTAGGTCTAGAGTAAAGGGCTGTAGGTCTAGAGTAAAGGGCTGTAGGTCTAGAGTAAAGGGCTGTAGGTCTAGAGTAAATGGCTGTAGGTCTAGAGTAAAGGGCTATAGGTCTAGAGTAAAGGGCTATAGGTCTAGAGCACAGGTGTCAAACTCATTCCATGGAGGGCCGAGTGTCTGCGGGTTTTCGCTCCACCCTTGTACTTGATTGATGAATTAACATCACTAATTAGTTAGGAACTCCCCACACCTGGTTGTCTAGGGCTTTATTGAAAGGAAAGACCAAAAACCTGCAGACACAAGGCCCTCCGTGGAATGAGTTTGACACCCCTGGTCTAGAGTAAAGGGCTGTACTAGAGTAAAGGGCTGTAGGTCTAGAGTATAGGGCTGTAGGTCTAGAGTAAAGGGCTGTAGGTCTAGAGTAAAGGGATGTAGGCCTAGAGTAAAGGGCTCTAGGTCTAGAGTAAAGGGCTATAGGCCTAGAGTAAAGGGCTGTACTAGAGTAAAGGGCTATAGGTCTAGAGTAAAGGGCTGTAGGTCTAGAGTAAAGGGCTGTAGGTCTAGAGTAAAGGGCTGTAAGTCTAGAGTAAAGGGCTGTAGGTCTAGAGTAAAGGGCTGTAGGTCTAGAGTAAAGGGCTGTAGGTCTAGAGTAAAGGGCTGTAGGTCTAGAGTAAAGGGCTGTAGGTCTAGAGTAAAGGGCTGTAGGTCTAGAGTAAAGGGCTGTAGGACCTAGAGTAAAGGGCTGTAGGTCTAGAGTAAAGGGCTGTAGGTCTAGAGTAAAGGGCTGTACTAGAGTAAAGGGCTGTAGGTCTAGAGTAAAGGGCTGTAGGTCTAGAGTAAAGGGCTGTACTAGAGTAAAGGGCTGTAGGTCTAGAGTAAAGGGCTATAGGTCTAGAGTAAAGGGCTGTAGGTCTAGAGTAAAGGGCTATAGGTCTAGAGTAAAGGGCTGTAGGTCTAGAGTAAAGGGCTGTAGGTCTAGAGTAAAGGGCTGTAGGTCTAGAGTAAAGGGCTGTAGGTCTAGAGTAAAGAGCTGTAGGCCTAGAGTAAAGGGCTGTAGGTCTAGAGTAAAGGGCTGTAGGTCTAGAGTAAAGGGCTGTAGGTCTAGAGTAAAGGGCTGTAGGACCTAGAGTAAAGGGCTGTAGGTCTAGAGTAAAGGGCTGTAGGTCTAGAGTAAAGGGCTGTACTAGAGTAAAGGGCTGTAGGTCTAGAGTAAAGGGCTGTAGGTCTAGAGTAAAGGGCTGTACTAGAGTAAAGGGCTGTAGGTCTAGAGTAAAGGGCTATAGGTCTAGAGTAAAGGGCTGTAGGTCTAGAGTAAAGGGCTATAGGTCTAGAGTAAAGGGCTGTAGGTCTAGAGTAAAGGGCTGTAGGTCTAGAGTAAAGGGCTGTAGGTCTAGAGTAAAGGGCTGTAGGTCTAGAGTAAAGAGCTGTAGGCCTAGAGTAAAGGGTTGTAGGTCTAGAGTAAAGGGCTGTAGGTCTAGAGTAAAGGGCTGTAGGTCTAGAGTAAAGGGCTATATGTCTAGAGTAAAGGGCTATAGGTCTAGAGTAAAGGGCTATAGGTCTAGAGTAAAGGGCTATAGGTCTAGAGTAAAGGGCTGTAGGTCTAGAGTAAAGGGCTATAGGTCTAGAGTAAAGGGCTGTAGGTCTAGAGTAAAGGGCTATAGGTCTAGAGTAAAGGGCTGTACTAGAGTAAAGGGCTGTAGGTCTAGAGTAAAGGGCTGTAGGCCTAGAGTAAAGGGCTGTAGGCCTAGAGTAAAGGGCTGTAGGTCTAGAGTAAAGGGCTGTAGGTCTAGAGTAAAGGGCTATACTAGAGTAAAGGGCTATAGGTCTAGAGTAAAGGGCTGTAGGTCTAGAGTAAAGGGCTGTAGTTCTAGAGTAAAGGGCTTTAAGTCTAGAGTAAAGGGCTGTAGGTCTAGAGTAAAGGGCTGTAGGTCTAGAGTAAAGGACTGTAGGCCTAGAGTAAAGGGATGTAGGTCTAGAGTAAATGGCTGTAGGTCTAGAGTAAAGGGCTGTACTAGAGTAAAGGGCTATAGGTCTAGAGTAAAGGGCTGTAGGCCTAGAGTAAAGGGCTGTAGGTCTAGAGTAAAGGGCTGTTGGTCTAGAGTAAAGGGCTATAGGTCTAGAGTAAAGGGCTGTAGGTCTAGAGTAAAGGGCTGTAGGTCTAGAGTAAAGGGCTGTAGGCCTAGAGTAAAGGGCTGTAGGTCTAGAGTAAAGGGCTGTTGGTCTAGAGTAAAGGGCTATAGGTCTAGAGTAAAGGGCTGTAGGTCTAGAGTAAAGGGCTGTAGGTCTAGAGTAAAGGGCTGTAGGTCTAGAGTAAAGGGCTGTAGGTCTAGAGTAAAGGGCTATAGGTCTAGAGTAAAGGGCTATAGGTCTAGAGTAAAGGGCTGTACTAGAGTAAAGGGCTGTAGGTCTAGAGTATAGGGCTGTAGGTCTAGAGTAAAGGGCTGTAGGTCTAGAGTAAAGGGCTGTAGGCCTAGATTAAAGGGCTGTAGGTCTAGAGTAAAGGGCTGTAGGCCTAGAGTAAAGGGCTGTAGGTCTAGAGTAAAGGGCTATAGGCCTAGAGTAAAGGGCTATAACTTTCTATAAATCAGGTGACATGATGAACTGTGCACATTAGCCTCCAGACATCAGGTAGCAGCAGGTCTCTCTGGTTTACCCAGCGGACACAGAGGAGTGCTCTGACGCAGAGAAACCCAGTCGACTGCACCGGTGGCTTTAATAGCATGTTTTTCATAGGCTACACTGCATACAACCTTTACCACAGTGGTATTCAAAGTCGGGGTCGTGGGCTCGCTGGGGGACTGCAGTGGGGTCCACACCGCAAAAAAAAAAAAAAAAAATGCTTTTTATTTTTTTAGGAATAAATAATGAAGAGTACAGACAATATACAAACGTTTTTTGAGAAAGATCATTTTTAAAAAATACTGTTTTATTGCGTAAATATATTTATTGGTTTCTTTTGATTTTGATTTTGAGATGAAAATGTCATGAAGTGAAGGTTATTTGTTGTTGTAGAAATCTAAATGTACAGATTTTAAGGTTTTATTTTGGGGTGGGGTCCCCCCTGAAAAAAGTTTGAATACCATTGCTTTCCATAATTGCCTTTCTCAGTCTATTATTTTCGTCCAATAATTTGAATGTAAAACATTTATATTATACAATTATATACCTCTTGTTTATAATAATATAATATATATAATACAAATGCGAAATATCATCTTGCCACAATCCGTCAATTATTTATTAGATTTTAGATTTTAGATTTTAGATTTTTTGGGTTAGATTTTTTGCGTATTTTCGCAAGCTGTTGACCAATAGAAAATGGTCATTTCCTTTCAAATCCATGAAGGGAAGTGAACAAGTTTAATCTTCGGTAGATAGGAGAGGTTATCGGGCTAACTACCTTCGTCGTCTTTGTGTCTGATCTCTGTGTCGTCCTGAAGATCCTCGTCTACCCACGGTCGCGCCTTGGGCTTCCACTCGGGTTTCACTGCCTCGTTCTCCTCCTTCTTCTTCTGAGAGCTTTTGAACAGAAAAATGAGGATCACGCATAAAACAGCCACAAACACCGGCGTGAGAGTGGAGAGAAGGGCCATGCTGACTGACGGTAATACTCTGAACACAACTGATCGAAACCGACAGTCTGCCAGCAAGGCGGGAGTTCCGCTGCTCAGTGGATCTCTTTCGTCCCACACTGCACCCTATTCCCTATCTAGCGCACTATTTTGAGATGGGCCCATAGGGCTCTGTTAGAAAGTAGTGCACTATGTAGGGAACAGTATGCCATTTTTTTGGACACAAGCCCTGGTTGCGAAACAGTCCGGAGTCAGGGGGAGTTGAGTTAATCATCAACGACGCATTGAACTACACTGCATGACTTAATAGGCTTTATTTCTAGATTATACATTAGGCCTATAACATCTAGAGGGCTATAAATATATGCTAATTTAAAAAGTAAATACCAATACCTTAAATACCAATCAGTATTTAAGAAAATAGACTGATTCAAATTGACGTTGATATAGTGTATAGCCTACATCTGGGTCGATAAAATCAAATTTTCAGGATATTTGAAAACATAACACATTTCCTGTAACACTTTTTAAATAACCTGGGGTAGGCCTAGCCCTTGATCGTCTCAGTCCCACTTGATCGTCTCAGTCCCACTTGATCGTCTCAGTCCCACTTGATCGTCTCAGTCCCACTTGATCGTCTCAGTTATATGGATCTGTAACTACTACAGTGTAGTTTAGTAGGATGGAGGCTGTATGGATCTGTAACTACTACAGTGTAGTTTAGTAGGATGGAGGCTGTATGGATCTGTAACTACTACAGTGTAGTTTAGTAGGATGGAGGCTGTATGGATCTGTAACTACTACAGTGTAGTTTAGTAGGATGGAGGCTGTATGGATCTGTAACTGCTACAGTGTAGTTTAGTAGGATGGAGGCTGTATGGATCTGTAACTGCTACAGTGTAGTTTAGTAGGATGGAGGCTGTATGGATCTGTAACTGCTACAGTGTAGTTTACTAGGATGGAGGCTGTATGGATCTGTAACTGCTACAGTGTAGTTTAGTAGGATGGAGGCTGTATGGATCTGTAACTGCTACAGTGTAGTTTAGTAGGATGGAGGCTCCATAGCTGTATGGATCTGTAACTGCTACAGTGTAGTTTAGTAGAATGGAGGCTGTATGGATCTGTAACTGCTACAGTGTAGTTTAGTAGGATGGAGGCTGTATGGATCTGTAACTGCTACAGTGTAGTTTACTAGGATGGAGGCTGTATGGATCTGTAACTGCTACAGTGTAGTTTAGTAGGATGGAGGCTGTATGGATCTGTAACTGCTACAGTGTAGTTTAGTAGGATGGAGGCTGTATGGATCTGTAACTACTACAGTGTAGTTTAGTAGGATGGAGGCTGTATGGATCTGTAACTGCTACAGTGTAGTTTAGTAGGATGGAGGCTCCATAGCTGTATGGATCTGTAACTGCTACAGTGTAGTTTAGTAGGATGGAGGCTGTATGGATCTGTAACTGCTACAGTGTAGTTTAGTAGGATGGAGGCTGTATGGATCTGTAACTACTACAGTGTAGTTTAGTAGGATGGAGGCTGTATGGATCTGTAACTGCTACAGTGTAGTTTAGTAGGATGGAGGCTGTATGGATCTGTAACTACTACAGTGTAGTTTAGTAGGATGGAGGCTGTATGGATCTGTAACTGCTACAGTGTAGTTTAGTAGGATGGAGGCTGTATGGATCTGTAACTGCTACAGTGTAGTTTAGTAGGATGGAGGCTGTATGGATCTGTAACTGCTACAGTGTAGTTTAGTAGGATGGAGGCTGTATGGATCTGTAACTGCTACAGTGTAGTTTAGTAGGATGGAGGCTGTATGGATCTGTAACTGCTACAGTGTAGTTTAGTAGGATGGAGGCTGTATGGATCTGTAACTGCTACAGTGTAGTTTAGTAGGATGGAGGCTGTATGGATCTGTAACTACTACAGTGTAGTTTAGTAGGATGGAGGCTGTATGGATCTGTAACTACTACAGTGTAGTTTAGTAGGATGGAGGCTGTATGGATCTGTAACTGCTACAGTGTAGTTTAGTAGGATGGAGGCTGTATGGATCTGTAACTGCTACAGTGTAGTTTAGTAGGATGGAGGCTGTATGGATCTGTAACTACTACAGTGTAGTTTAGTAGGATGGAGGCTGTATGGATCTGTAACTGCTACAGTGTAGTTTAGTAGGATGGAGGCTGTATGGATATGTAACTGCTACAGTGTAGTTTAGTAGGATGGAGGCTGTATGGATCTGTAACTGCTACAGTGTAGTTTAGTAGGATGGAGGCTCCATAGCTGTATGGATCTGTAACTACTACAGTGTAGTTTAGTAGGATGGAGGCTGTATGGATCTGTAACTGCTACAGTGTAGTTTAGTAGGATGGAGGCTGTATGGATCTGTAACTGCTACAGTGTAGTTTAGTAGGATGGAGGCTGTATGGATCTGTAACTGCTACAGTGTAGTTTAGTAGGATGGAGGCTGTATGGATCTGTAACTGCTACAGTGTAGTTTAGTAGGATGGAGGCTGTATGGATCTGTAACTGCTACAGTGTAGTTTAGTAGGATGGAGGCTGTATGGATCTGTAACTACTACAGTGTAGTTTAGTAGGATGGAGGCTGTATGGATCTGTAACTGCTACAGTGTAGTTTAGTAGGATGGAGGCTGTATGGATCTGTAACTGCTACAGTGTAGTTTAGTAGGATGGAGGCTGTATGGATCTGTAACTGCTACAGTGTAGTTTAGTAGGGTGGAGGCTCCATAGCTGTATGGATCTGTAACTACTACAGTGTAGTTTAGTAGGATGGAGGCTGTATGGATCTGTAACTACTACAGTGTAGTTTAGTAGGATGGAGGCTGTATGGATCTGTAACTGCTACAGTGTAGTTTAGTAGGATGGAGGCTCCATAGCCGTATGGATCTGTAACTGCTGCAGTGTAGTTTAGTAGGATGGAGGCTGTATGGATCTGTAACTGCTACAGTGTAGTTTAGTAGGATGGAGGCTGTATGGATCTGTAACTACTACAGTGTAGTTTAGTAGGATGGAGGCTGTATGGATCTGTAACTACTACAGTGTAGTTTAGTAGGATGGAGGCTGTATGGATCTGTAACTACTACAGTGTAGTTTAGTAGGATGGAGGCTGTATGGATCTGTAACTGCTACAGTGTAGTTTAGTAGGATGGAGGCTGTATGGATCTGTAACTACTACAGTGTAGTTTAGTAGGATGGAGGCTGTATGGATCTGTAACTGCTACAGTGTAGTTTAGTAGGATGGAGGCTGTATGGATCTGTAACTGCTACAGTGTAGTTTAGTAGGATGGAGGCTGTATGGATCTGTAACTGCTACAGTGTAGTTTAGTAGGATGGAGGCTGTATGGATCTGTAACTGCTACAGTGTAGTTTAGTAGGATGGAGGCTGTATGGATCTGTAACTACTACAGTGTAGTTTAGTAGGATGGAGGCTGTATGGATCTGTAACTGCTACAGTGTAGTTTAGTAGGATGGAGGCTGTATGGATCTGTAACTGCTACAGTGTAGTTTAGTAGGATGGAGGCTGTATGGATCTGTAACTGCTACAGTGTAGTTTAGTAGGATGGAGGCTGTATGGATCTGTAACTGCTACAGTGTAGTTTAGTAGGATGGAGGCTGTATGGATCTGTAACTGCTACAGTGTAGTTTAGTAGGATGGAGGCTGTATGGATCTGTAACTGCTACAGTGTAGTTTAGTAGGATGGAGGCTGTATGGATCTGTAACTGCTACAGTGTAGTTTAGTAGGATGGAGGCTGTATGGATCTGTAACTACTACAGTGTAGTTTAGTAGGATGGAGGCTGTATGGATCTGTAACTACTACAGTGTAGTTTAGTAGGATGGAGGCTGTATGGATCTGTAACTGCTACAGTGTAGTTTAGTAGGATGGAGGCTGTATGGATCTGTAACTGCTACAGTGTAGTTTAGTAGGATGGAGGCTGTATGGATCTGTAACTGCTACAGTGTAGTTTAGTAGGATGGAGGCTGTATGGATCTGTAACTACTACAGTGTAGTTTAGTAGGATGGAGGCTGTATGGATCTGTAACTGCTACAGTGTAGTTTAGTAGGATGGAG
Source organism: Salvelinus fontinalis (assembly GCF_029448725.1). Taxonomy (NCBI): domain Eukaryota; kingdom Metazoa; phylum Chordata; class Actinopteri; order Salmoniformes; family Salmonidae; genus Salvelinus; species Salvelinus fontinalis. The sequence goes on along the minus strand of NC_074691.1, from coordinate 42,399,198 downwards.
GCTCCATAGCTGTATGGATCTGTAACTGCTACAGTGTAGTTTAGTAGGATGGAGGCTGTATGGATCTGTAACTGCTACAGTGTAGTTTAGTAGGATGGAGGCTGTATGGATCTGTAACTACTACAGTGTAGTTTAGTAGGATGGAGGCTGTATGGATCTGTAACTGCTACAGTGTAGTTTAGTAGGATGGAGGCTGTATGGATCTGTAACTGCTACAGTGTAGTTTAGTAGGATGGAGGCTGTATGGATCTGTAACTGCTACAGTGTAGTTTAGTAGGATGGAGGCTGTATGGATCTGTAACTGCTACAGTGTAGTTTAGTAGGATGGAGGCTGTATGGATCTGTAACTACTACAGTGTAGTTTAGTAGGATGGAGGCTGTATGGATCTGTAACTGCTACAGTGTAGTTTAGTAGGATGGAGGCTCCATAGCTGTATGGATCTGTAACTGCTACAGTGTAGTTTAGTAGGATGGAGGCTGTATGGATCTGTAACTGCTACAGTGTAGTTTAGTAGGATGGAGGCTGTATGGATCTGTAACTACTACAGTGTAGTTTAGTAGGATGGAGGCTGTATGGATCTGTAACTGCTACAGTGTAGTTTAGTAGGATGGAGGCTGTATGGATCTGTAACTGCTACAGTGTAGTTTAGTAGGATGGAGGCTGTATGGATCTGTAACTGCTACAGTGTAGTTTAGTAGGATGGAGGCTGTATGGATCTGTAACTGCTACAGTGTAGTTTAGTAGGATGGAGGCTGTATGGATCTGTAACTGCTACAGTGTAGTTTAGTAGGATGGAGGCTGTATGGATCTGTAACTACTACAGTGTAGTTTAGTAGGATGGAGGCTGTATGGATCTGTAACTACTACAGTGTAGTTTAGTAGGATGGAGGCTGTATGGATCTGTAACTGCTACAGTGTAGTTTAGTAGGATGGAGGCTGTATGGATCTGTAACTGCTACAGTGTAGTTTAGTAGGATGGAGGCTGTATGGATCTGTAACTACTACAGTGTAGTTTAGTAGGATGGAGGCTGTATGGATCTGTAACTGCTACAGTGTAGTTTAGTAGGATGGAGGCTGTATGGATCTGTAACTGCTACAGTGTAGTTTAGTAGGATGGAGGCTGTATGGATCTGTAACTGCTACAGTGAAGTTTAGTAGGATGGAGGCTGTATGGATCTGTAACTGCTACAGTGTAGTTTAGTAGGATGGAGGCTGTATGGATCTGTAACTGCTACAGTGTAGTTTAGTAGGATGGAGGCTGTATGGATCTGTAACTACTACAGTGTAGTTTAGTAGGATGGAGGCTGTATGGATCTGTAACTGCTACAGTGTAGTTTAGTAGGATGGAGGCTCCATAGCTGTATGGATCTGTAACTGCTACAGTGTAGTTTAGTAGGATGGAGGCTGTATGGATCTGTAACTGCTACAGTGTAGTTTAGTAGGATGGAGGCTGTATGGATCTGTAACTGCTACAGTGTAGTTTAGTAGGATGGAGGCTGTATGGATCTGTAACTGCTACAGTGTAGTTTAGTAGGATGGAGGCTGTATGGATCTGTAACTGCTACAGTGTAGTTTAGTAGGATGGAGGCTGTATGGATCTGTAACTGCTACAGTGTAGTTTAGTAGGATGGAGGCTGTATGGATCTGTAACTACTACAGTGTAGTTTACTAGGATGGAGGCTGTATGGATCTCTAACTGCTACAGTGTAGTTTAGTAGGATGGAGGCTGTATGGATCTGTAACTGCTACAGTGTAGTTTAGTAGGATGGAGGCTGTATGGATCTGTAACTGCTACAGTGTAGTTTAGTAGGATGGAGGCTCCATAGCCGTATGGATCTGTAACTGCTACAGTGTAGTTTAGTAGGATGGAGGCTGTATGGATCTGTAACTGCTACAGTGTAGTTTAGTAGGATGGAGGCTGTATGGATCTGTAACTGCTACAGTGTAGTTTAGTAGGATGGAGGCTGTATGGATCTGTAACTGCTACAGTGTAGTTTAGTAGGATGGAGGCTGTATGGATCTGTAACTGCTACAGTGTAGTTTAGTAGGATGGAGGCTGTATGGATCTGTAACTGCTACAGTGTAGTTTAGTAGGATGGAGGCTGTATGGATCTGTAACTGCTACAGTGTAGTTTAGTAGGATGGAGGCTGTATGGATCTGTAACTACTACAGTGTAGTTTAGTAGGATGGAGGCTGTATGGATCTGTAACTACTACAGTGTAGTTTAGTAGGATGGAGGCTGTATGGATCTGTAACTGCTACAGTGTAGTTTAGTAGGATGGAGGCTGTATGGATCTGTAACTGCTACAGTGTAGTTTAGTAGGATGGAGGCTGTATGGATCTGTAACTACTACAGTGTAGTTTAGTAGGATGGAGGCTGTATGGATCTGTAACTGCTACAGTGTAGTTTAGTAGGATGGAGGCTGTATGGATCTGTAACTGCTACAGTGTAGTTTAGTAGGATGGAGGCTGTATGGATCTGTAACTGCTACAGTGTAGTTTAGTAGGATGGAGGCTGTATGGATCTGTAACTGCTACAGTGTAGTTTAGTAGGATGGAGGCTGTATGGATCTGTAACTGCTACAGTGTAGTTTAGTAGGATGGAGGCTGTATGGATCTGTAACTGCTACAGTGTAGTTTAGTAGGATGGAGGCTCCATAGCTGAATGGATCTGTAACTGCTACAGTGTAGTTTAGTAGGATGGAGGCTGTATGGATCTGTAACTGCTACAGTGTAGTTTAGTAGGATGGAGGCTGTATGGATCTGTAACTGCTACAGTGTAGTTTAGTAGCATGGAGGCTGTATGGATCTGTAACTGCTACAGTGTAGTTTAGTAGGATGGAGGCTGTATGGATCTGTAACTACTACAGTGTAGTTTAGTAGGATGGAGGCTGTATGGATCTGTAACTGCTACAGTGTAGTTTAGTAGGATGGAGGCTGTATGGATCTGTAACTACTACAGTGTAGTTTAGTAGGATGGAGGCTGTATGGATCTGTAACTGCTACAGTGTAGTTTAGTAGGATGGAGGCTGTATGGATCTGTAACTGCTACAGTGTAGTTTAGTAGGATGGAGGCTGTATGGATCTGTAACTGCTACAGTGTAGTTTAGTAGGATGGAGGCTGTATGGATCTGTAACTGCTACAGTGTAGTTTAGTAGGATGGAGGCTGTATGGATCTGTAACTGCTACAGTGTAGTTTAGTAGGATGGAGGCTCCATAGCTGAATGGATCTGTAACTGCTACAGTGTAGTTTAGTAGGATGGAGGCTGTATGGATCTGTAACTGCTACAGTGTAGTTTAGTAGGATGGAGGCTGTATGGATCTGTAACTGCTACAGTGTAGTTTAGTAGGATGGAGGCTGTATGGATCTGTAACTGCTACAGTGTAGTTTAGTAGGATGGAGGCTGTATGGATCTGTAACTGCTACAGTGTAGTTTAGTAGGATGGAGGCTGTATGGATCTGTAACTGCTACAGTGTAGTTTAGTAGGATGGAGGCTGTATGGATCTGTAACTGCTACAGTGTAGTTTAGTAGGATGGAGGCTCCATAGCTGAATGGATCTGTAACTGCTACAGTGTAGTTTAGTAGGATGGAGGCTGTATGGATCTGTAACTGCTACAGTGTAGTTTAGTAGGATGGAGGCTGTATGGATCTGTAACAGCTACAGTGTAGTTTAGTAGCATGGAGGCTGTATGGATCTGTAACTGCTACAGTGTAGTTTAGTAGGATGGAGGCTGTATGGATCTGTAACTGCTACAGTGTAGTTTAGTAGGATGGAGGCTGTATGGATCTGTAACTGCTACAGTGTAGTTTAGTAGGATGGAGGCTGTATGGATCTGTAACTGCTACAGTGTAGTTTAGTAGGATGGAGGCTGTATGGATCTGTAACTGCTACAGTGTAGTTTAGTAGGATGGAGGCTGTATGGATCTGTAACTGCTACAGTGTAGTTTAGTAGGATGGAGGCTGTATGGATCTGTAACTGCTACAGTGTAGTTTAGTAGGATGGAGGCTGTATGGATCTGTAACTGCTACAGTGTAGTTTAGTAGGATGGAGGCTGTATGGATCTGTAACTGCTACAGTGTAGTTTAGTAGGATGGAGGCTGTATGGATCTGTAACTGCTACAGTGTAGTTTAGTAGGATGGAGGCTCCATAGCTGAATGGATCTGTAACTGCTACAGTGTAGTTTAGTAGGATGGAGGCTGTATGGATCTGTAACTGCTACAGTGTAGTTTAGTAGGATGGAGGCTGTATGGATCTGTAACTGCTACAGTGTAGTTTAGTAGGATGGAGGCTGTATGGATCTGTAACTGCTACAGTGTAGTTTAGTAGGATGGAGGCTGTATGGATCTGTAACTGCTACAGTGTAGTTTAGTAGGATGGAGGCTGTATGGATCTGTAACTGCTACAGTGTAGTTTAGTAGGATGGAGGCTGTATGGATCTGTAACTGCTACAGTGTAGTTTAGTAGGATGGAGGCTGTATGGATCTGTAACTGCTACAGTGTAGTTTAGTAGGATGGAGGCTGTATGGATCTGTAACTGCTACAGTGTAGTTTAGTAGGATGGAGGCTGTATGGATCTGTAACTGCTACAGTGTAGTTTAGTAGGATGGAGGCTCCATAGCTGAATGGATCTGTAACTGCTACAGTGTAGTTTAGTAGGATGGAGGCTGTATGGATCTGTAACTGCTACAGTGTAGTTTAGTAGGATGGAGGCTGTATGGATCTGTAACTGCTACAGTGTAGTTTAGTAGGATGGAGGCTGTATGGATCTGTAACTGCTACAGTGTAGTTTAGTAGGATGGAGGCTGTATGGATCTGTAACTACTACAGTGTAGTTTAGTAGGATGGAGGCTGTATGGATCTGTAACTACTACAGTGTAGTTTAGTAGAATGGAGGCTGTATGGATCTGTAACTACTACAGTGTAGTTTAGTAGGATGGAGGCTGTATGGATCTGTAACTACTACAGTGTAGTTTAGTAGGATGGAGTCTGTATGGATCTGTAACTGCTACAGTGTAGTTTAGTAGGATGGAGGCTGTATGGATCTGTAACTGCTACAGTGTAGTTTAGTATGATGGAGGCTGTATGGATCTGTAACTGCTACAGTGTAGTTTAGTAGGATGGAGGCTGTATGGATCTGTAACTACTACAGTGTAGTTTAGTAGGATGGAGGCTGTATGGATCTGTAACTGCTACAGTGTAGTTTAGTAGGATGGAGGCTGTATGGATCTGTAACTGCTACAGTGTAGTTTAGTAGGATGGAGGCTGTATGGATCTGTAACTGCTACAGTGTAGTTTAGTAGGATGGAGGCTCCATAGCCGTATGGATCTGTAACTGCTACAGTGTAGTTTAGTAGGATGGAGGCTGTATGGATCTGTAACTGCTACAGTGTAGTTTAGTAGGATGGAGGCTGTATGGATCTGTAACTACTACAGTGTAGTTTAGTAGGATGGAGGCTGTATGGATCTGTAACTGCTACAGTGTAGTTTAGTAGGATGGAGGCTGTATGGATCTGTAACTGCTACAGTGTAGTTTAGTAGGATGGAGGCTGTATGGATCTGTAACTGCTACAGTGTAGTTTAGTAGGATGGAGGCTCCATAGCTGTATGGATCTGTAACTGCTACAGTGTAGTTTAGTAGGATGGAGGCTGTATGGATCTGTAACTACTACAGTGTAGTTTAGTAGGATGGAGGCTGTATGGATCTGTAACTGCTACAGTGTAGTTTAGTAGGATGGAGGCTGTATGGATCTGTAACTGCTACAGTGTAGTTTAGTAGGATGGAGGCTGTATGGATCTGTAACTGCTACAGTGTAGTTTAGTAGGATGGAGGCTGTATGGATCTGTAACTGCTACAGTGTAGTTTAGTAGGATGGAGGCTGTATGGATCTGTAACTACTACAGTGTAGTTTAGTAGGATGGAGGCTGTATGGATCTGTAACTACTACAGTGTAGTTTAGTAGGATGGAGGCTCCATAGCTGTATGGATCTGTAACTGCAACAGTGTAGTTTAGTAGGATGGAGGCTGTATGGATCTGTAACTACTACAGTGTAGTTTAGTAGGATGGAGGCTGTATGGATCTGTAACTACTACAGTGTAGTTTAGTAGGATGGAGGCTGTATGGATCTGTAACTGCTACAGTGTAGTTTAGTAGGATGGAGGCTGTATGGATCTGTAACTGCTACAGTGTAGTTTAGTATGATGGAGGCTGTATGGATCTGTAACTACTACAGTGTAGTTTAGTAGGATGGAGGCTGTATGGATCTGTAACTGCTACAGTGTAGTTTAGTAGGATGGAGGCTGTATGGATCTGTAACTGCTACAGTGTAGTTTAGTAGGATGGAGGCTGTATGGATCTGTAACTGCTACAGTGTAGTTTACTAGGATGGAGGCTGTATGGATCTGTAACTGCTACAGTGTAGTTTAGTAGGATGGAGGCTGTATGGATCTGTAACTGCTACAGTGTAGTTTACTAGGATGGAGGCTGTATGGATCTGTAACTGCTACAGTGTAGTTTAGTAGGATGGAGGCTGTATGGATCTGTAACTGCTACAGTGTAGTTTAGTAGGATGGAGGCTCCATAGCTGTATGGATCTGTAACTGCTACAGTGTAGTTTAGTAGGATGGAGGCTGTATGGATCTGTAACTGCTACAGTGTAGTTTATTAGGATGGAGGCTGTATGGATCTGTAACTGCTACAGTGTAGTTTACTAGGATGGAGGCTGTATGGATCTGTAACTGCTACAGTGTAGTTTAGTAGGATGGAGGCTGTATGGATCTGTAACTGCTACAGTGTAGTTTAGTAGGATGGAGGCTCCATAGCTGTATGGATCTGTAACTACTACAGTGTAGTTTAGTAGGATGGAGGCTGTATGGATCTGTAACTGCTACAGTGTAGTTTAGTAGGATGGAGGCTGTATGGATCTGTAACTACTACAGTGTAGTTTAGTAGGATGGAGGCTGTATGGATCTGTAACTGCTACAGTGTAGTTTACTAGGATGGAGGCTGTATGGATCTGTAACTGCTACAGTGAAGTTTAGTAGGATGGAGGCTGTATGGATCTGTAACTGCTACAGTGTAGTTTAGTAGGATGGAGGCTGTATGGATCTGTAACTACTACAGTGTAGTTTAGTAGGATGGAGGCTGTATGGATCTGTAACTGCTACAGTGTAGTTTAGTAGGATGGAGGCTGTATGGATCTGTAACTGCTACAGTGTAGTTTAGTAGGATGGAGGCTGTATGGATCTGTAACTGCTACAGTGTAGTTTAGTAGGATGGAGGCTGTATGGATCTGTAACTACTACAGTGTAGTTTAGTAGGATGGAGGCTGTATGGATCTGTAACTACTACAGTGTAGTTTAGTAGGATGGAGGCTGTATGGATCTGTAACTGCTACAGTGTAGTTTAGTAGGATGGAGGCTGTATGAATCTGTAACTGCTACAGTGTAGTTTAGTAGGATGGAGGCTGTATGGATCTGTAACTACTACAGTGTAGTTTAGTAGGATGGAGGCTGTATGGATCTGTAACTGCTACAGTGTAGTTTAGTAGGATGGAGGCTGTATGGATCTGTAACTGCTACAGTGTAGTTTAGTAGGATGGAGGCTGTATGGATCTGTAACTGCTACAGTGTAGTTTAGTAGGATGGAGGCTCCATAGCTGTATGGATCTGTAACTACTACAGTGTAGTTTAGTAGGATGGAGGCTGTATGGATCTGTAACTGCTACAGTGTAGTTTAGTAGGATGGAGGCTGTATGGATCTGTAACTGCTACAGTGTAGTTTAGTAGGATGGAGGCTGTATGGATCTGTAACTGCTACAGTGTAGTTTAGTAGGATGGAGGCTGTATGGATCTGTAACTGCTACAGTGTAGTTTAGTAGGATGGAGACTGTATGGATCTGTAACTGCTACAGTGTAGTTTAGTAGGATGGAGGCTGTATGGATCTGTAACTGCTACAGTGTAGTTTAGTAGGATGGAGGCTCCATAGCTGTATGGATCTGTAACTGCTACAGTGTAGTTTAGTAGGATGGAGGCTGTATGGATCTGTAACTACTACAGTGTAGTTTAGTAGAATGGAGGCTGTATGGATCTGTAACTACTACAGTGTAGTTTAGTAGGATGGAGGCTGTATGGATCTGTAACTACTACAGTGTAGTTTAGTAGGATGGAGGCTGTATGGATCTGTAACTGCTACAGTGTAGTTTAGTAGGATGGAGGCTGTATGGATTTGTAACTGCTACAGTGTAGTTTAGTATGATGGAGGCTGTATGGATCTGTAACTGCTACAGTGTAGTTTAGTAGGATGGAGGCTGTATGGATCTGTAACTGCTACAGTGTAGTTTAGTAGGATGGAGGCTGTATGGATCTGTAACTGCTACAGTGTAGTTTAGTAGGATGGAGGCTGTATGGATCTGTAACTGCTACAGTGTAGTTTAGTAGGATGGAGGCTCCATAGCTGTATGGATCTGTAACTGCTACAGTGTAGTTTAGTAGGATGGAGGCTGTATGGATCTGTAACTACTACAGTGTAGTTTAGTAGGATGGAGGCTGTATGGATCTGTAACTGCTACAGTGTAGTTTAGTAGGATGGAGGCTGTATGGATCTGTAACTGCTACAGTGTAGTTTAGTAGGATGGAGGCTGTATGGATCTGTAACTGCTACAGTGTAGTTTAGTAGGATGGAGGCTGTATGGATCTGTAACTGCTACAGTGTAGTTTAGTATGATGGAGGCTGTATGGATCTGTAACTACTACAGTGTAGTTTAGTAGGATGGAGGCTGTATGGATCTGTAACTGCTACAGTGTAGTTTAGTAGGATGGAGGCTGTATGGATCTGTAACTGCTACAGTGTAGTTTAGTAGGATGGAGGCTGTATGGATCTGTAACTGCTACAGTGTAGTTTACTAGGATGGAGGCTGTATGGATCTGTAACTGCTACAGTGTAGTTTAGTAGGATGGAGGCTGTATGGATCTGTAACTGCTACAGTGTAGTTTACTAGGATGGAGGCTGTATGGATCTGTAACTGCTACAGTGTAGTTTAGTAGGATGGAGGCTGTATGGATCTGTAACTGCTACAGTGTAGTTTAGTAGGATGGAGGCTCCATAGCTGTATGGATCTGTAACTGCTACAGTGTAGTTTAGTAGGATGGAGGCTGTATGGATCTGTAACTGCTACAGTGTAGTTTATTAGGATGGAGGCTGTATGGATCTGTAACTGCTACAGTGTAGTTTACTAGGATGGAGGCTGTATGGATCTGTAACTGCTACAGTGTAGTTTAGTAGGATGGAGGCTGTATGGATCTGTAACTGCTACAGTGTAGTTTAGTAGGATGGAGGCTCCATAGCTGTATGGATCTGTAACTGCTACAGTGTAGTTTAGTAGGATGGAGGCTGTATGGATCTGTAACTACTACAGTGTAGTTTAGTAGGATGGAGGCTGTATGGATCTGTAACTGCTACAGTGTAGTTTAGTAGGATGGAGGCTCCATAGCTGTATGGATCTGTAACTGCTACAGTGTAGTTTAGTAGGATGGAGGCTGTATGGATCTGTAACTGCTACAGTGTAGTTTAGTAGGATGGAGGCTGTATGGATCTGTAACTACTACAGTGTAGTTTAGTAGGATGGAGGCTGTACGGATCTGTAACTGCTACAGTGTAGTTTACTAGGATGGAGGCTGTATGGATCTGTAACTGCTACAGTGAAGTTTAGTAGGATGGAGGCTGTATGGATCTGTAACTGCTACAGTGTAGTTTAGTAGGATGGAGGCTGTATGGATCTGTAACTACTACAGTGTAGTTTAGTAGGATGGAGGCTGTATGGATCTGTAACTGCTACAGTGTAGTTTAGTAGGATGGAGGCTGTATGGATCTGTAACTGCTACAGTGTAGTTTAGTAGGATGGAGGCTGTATGGATTTGTAACTGCTACAGTGTAGTTTAGTAGGATGGAGGCTGTATGGATCTGTAACTACTACAGTGTAGTTTAGTAGGATGGAGGCTGTATGGATCTGTAACTACTACAGTGTAGTTTAGTAGGATGGAGGCTGTATGAGTCTGTAACTGCTACAGTGTAGTTTAGTAGGATGGAGGCTGTATGGATCTGTAACTGCTACAGTGTAGTTTAGTAGGATGGAGGCTCCATAGCTGTATGGATCTGTAACTACTACAGTGTAGTTTAGTAGGATGGAGGCTGTATGGATCTGTAACTGCTACAGTGTAGTTTAGTAGGATGGAGGCTGTATGGATCTGTAACTGCTACAGTGTAGTTTAGTAGGATGGAGGCTGTATGGATCTGTAACTGCTACAGTGTAGTTTAGTAGGATGGAGGCTGTATGGATCTGTAACTACTACAGTGTAGTTTAGTAGGATGGAGGCTGTATGGATCTGTAACTGCTACAGTGTAGTTTAGTAGGATGGAGGCTGTATGGATCTGTAACTACTACAGTGTAGTTTAGTAGCATGGAGGCTGTATGGATCTGTAACTGCTACAGTGAAGTTTAGTAGGATGGAGGCTGTATGGATCTGTAACTGCTACAGTGTAGTTTAGTAGGATGGAGGCTGTATGGATCTGTAACTACTACAGTGTAGTTTAGTAGGATGGAGGCTGTATGGATCTGTAACTGCTACAGTGTAGTTTAGTAGGATGGAGGCTGTATGGATCTGTAACTGCTACAGTGTAGTTTAGTAGGATGGAGGCTGTATGGATCTGTAACTACTACAGTGTAGTTTAGTAGGATGGAGGCTGTATGGATCTGTAACTACTACAGTGTAGTTTAGTAGGATGGAGGCTGTATGGATCTGTAACTGCTACAGTGTAGTTTAGTAGGGTGGAGGCTGTATGGATCTGTAACTGCTACAGTGTAGTTTAGTAGGATGGAGGCTGTATGGATCTGTAACTGCTACAGTGTAGTTTAGTAGGATGGAGGCTGTATGGATCTGTAACTGCTACAGTGTAGTTTAGTAGGATGGAGGCTGTATGGATCTGTAACTACTACAGTGTAGTTTAGTAGGATGGAGGCTGTATGGATCTGTAACTGCTACAGTGTAGTTTAGTAGGATGGAGGCTGTATGGATCTGTAACTGCTACAGTGTAGTTTAGTAGGATGGAGGCTGTATGGATCTGTAACTGCTACAGTGTAGTTTAGTAGGATGGAGGCTCCATAGCTGTATGGATCTGTAACTACTACAGTGTAGTTTAGTAGGATGAAGGCTCCATAGCTGTATGGATCTGTAACTACTACAGTGTAGTTTAGTAGGATGGAGGCTGTATGGATCTGTAACTGCTACAGTGTAGTTTAGTAGGATGGAGGCTGTATGGATCTGTAACTGCTACAGTGAAATGTATTTAGTAAAAATGTTCTCAACTCTATTTATTGAACTGCCTTGTTGGTTTAGGACTTGTAATTCAAATCAAATGTTTTTTGTCACATACACATGGTTAGCAGATGTTAATGCGAGTGTAGCGAAATGCTTGTGCTTCTAGTTCCGACAGTGCAGTAATATCTAACAGGGGGCTTTACAATTAGGTCGTCATTGCAAATCAGAATTTGTTCTTAACTGACTTGCCTTGTTAAATAAAGGTAAAATAAAAACATGTATTGGGTTGAGGTCGGGTGATTGTGGAGGCCAGGTCATCTGATGCATCACTCTCCTTCTTGGTCAAATAGCCCTTACACAGCCTGGAGGTGTATTGGGTCATTGTCCTGTTGAAAAACAAATGATAGCCCCACTAAGCCCAAACCAGATAGGATGATGTATCGCTGCAGAATGATGTGGTAGCCATGCTGGTTAAGTGTGCCTTGAATTCTAAATAAATCACATAGTGTCACTAGCAAAGCACCCCCACACCATCACACCTCCTCCTCCATGCTTTACGGTGGGAACCACACATGCGGAGATCATCCGTTCACCCACACCGTATCTCACAAAGACATGGTGGTTGGAACCAAAAATCTCCAATTTGGCATTGTGTTGCATTCATGTCTGAAATGGGCTATATAAATAAATCTTGATTTGATGAGGATGCCGGTGGAGGCAGATGTCATCGGTGTGACACTGAGCCGTTCCGACCTGGAGACACAGTACGAGGGTCTGAAGGAGGAGCTCATCGTGCCCAGGAGGAACCCGGAGGAGAAGCCGGCCCTGGCGAAGACCCAGGTGGTCGGCCATGCGAAGGCATCCCTGGACGCCGTCCCTTCCCAGGACCTGAACGTGGCCCACCAAGGACATCACGGAGCACTATGAGTCTGTGACCTCCTAGAACTGGAAGTCTGATACTAGAGCAAGCTGGTTACTGTGGAGATTGAAGACCAACAATGAAGAGCTTCTGTACATCTTTCTTTCTGTCTATCCCTCCATCGCTCCTCCATCTCTCCTCCCTCTCTCCTCCCTAGTCTGTGGTTATGGGACGACCGGTTTCTACAGTCTCTTCTGTCTCAGCTGGGCTGTCTATTCCTCCCTCTCTCCTCCCTAGTCTGTGGTTATGGATGACTGGTTTCTACAGTCTCTTCTGTCTCAGCTGGGCTGTCTATCCCTCCATCGCTCCTCCATCTCTCCTCCCTCTCTCCTCCCTAGTCTGTGGTTATGGACGACCGGTTTCTACAGTCTCTTCTGTCCCTGCTGGGCTGTCTATCCCTCCATCTCTCCTCCCTCTCTCCTCCCTAGTCTGTGGTTATGGATGACCGGTTTCTACAGTCTCTTCTGTCCCTGCTAGGCTGTCTATCCCTCCATCTCTCCTCCCTCTCTCCTCCCTAGTCTGTGGTTGTGGATGACCGGTTTCTACAGTCTCTTCTGTCCCTGCTAGGCTGTCTATCCCTCCATCTCTCCTCCCTCTCTCCTCCCTAGTCTGTGGTTATGGGACGACCGGTTTCTACAGTCTCTTCTGTCTCAGCTGGGCTGTCTATCCCTCCATCGCTCCTCCATCTCTCCTCCCTCTCTCCTCCCTAGTCTGTGGTTATGGATGACCGGTTTCTACAGTCTCTTCTGTCCCTGCTGGGCTGTCTATCCCTCCATCTCTCCTCCCTAGTCTGTGGTTATGGGACGACCGGTTTCTACAGTCTCTTCTGTCTCAGCCAACTCTTTTTCCTTATCGAGGCTGTTCTCTTATCCCTCCATCTGCTTCTTACTGTTTGTTATCATTCGTTTCCTAACTTAGACAGCTTCCCTTCTTTGTCATTGTGTGGAGATCATTTCCTTTACTTTGTCTGCATTCCTTCGTAGTGATAGTATTACTGATGTTTTTGTATTATCCCTTTTTTATTTTTTTTATTTTTTACATTCCTAAATGTTGAGTTATGGTTGTGGTTATGGTTGTAGGGAACGCAGCAGGCCATTCTGGAGCTGAAGGAGCTGAAACTGAGTGCTTAGGGAAAATGAGGAGTCACACACACTGAACACAATGTCATACTGCTGTCGTACCAGACTGATTACAGGGTAAGGACCAGTGGCCAGGTAAACAACAGGACTGCTGTCATACCAGACTGACCCATTTGAAGTGTTCCTAACCCTAATAACTTAAAGATCAGCGTCTAGGGGCAACTCATCAAGATCAGCGTCTAGGGGCAACTCATCAAGACCAGCGTCTACGGGCAACTCATCAAGATCAGCGTCCAGAGGCAACTCATCAAGACCAGCGTCTAGGGGCAACTCATCAAGACCAGCGTCTACGGGCAACTCATCAGGATCAGCGTCCAGAGGCAACTCATCAAGATCAGCGTCTAGGGGCAACTCATCAAGACCAGCATCTACGGGCAACTCATCAAGACCAGCGTCTAGGGGCAACTCATCAAGACCAGCGTCTAGGGGCAACTCATCAAGATCAGCGTCTAGGGGCAACTCATCAAGATCAGCGTCTAGGGGCAACTTATCAAGATCAGCGTCTAGGGGCAACTCATCAAGATCAGCGTCTAGGGGCAACTCATCAAGATCAGCGTCTAGGGGCAACTCATCAAGACCAGCGTCTACGGGCAACTCATCAAGACCAGCGTCTAGGGGCAACTCATCAAGATCAACGTCTAGGGGCAACTCATCAAGATCAGCGTCTAGGGGCAACTCATCAATATCAGCGTCCAGGGGCAACTCATCAATATCAGCGTCTAGAGGCAACTCATCAAGACCAGCGTCTAGGGGCAACTCATCAAGATCAGCGTCTAGGGGCAACTCATCAAGATCAGCGTCTAGGGGCAACTTATCAAGATCAGCGTCTAGGGGCAACTCATCAAGATCGGCGTCTAGGGGCAACTCATCAAGATCGGCGTCTAGGGGCAACTCATCAAGACCGGCGTCTAGGGGCAACTCATCAATATCGGCGTCTAGGGTCAACTCATCAAGACCGGCGTCTAGGGGCAACTCATCAAGATCGGCGTCTAGGGGCAACTCATCAAGATCGGCGTCTAGGGGCAACTCATCAAGATCGGCGTCTAGGGGCAACTCATCAAGATCGGCGTCTAGGGGCAACTCATCAAGATCGGCGTCTAGGGGCAACTCATCAATATCGGCGTCTAGGGGCAACTCATCAATATCGGCGTCTAGGGGCAACTCATCAAGATCAGCGTCTAGGGGCAACTCATCAAGACCAGCGTCTAGGGGCAACTCATCAAGACCAGCGTCTAGGGGCAACTCATCAAGATCAGCGTCTAGGGGCAACTCATCAAGACCAGCGTCTAGGGGCAACTCATCAAGACCAGCGTCTAGGGGCAACTCATCAAGATCAGCGTCTAGGGGCAACTCATCAAGATCAGCGTCTAGAGGCAACTCATCAAGATCAGCGTCTAGGGGCAACTCATCAAGATCAGCGTCTAGGGGCAACTCATCAAGATCAGCGTCTAGGGGCAACTCATCAAGACCAGCGTCTAGGGGCAACTCATCAAGATCAGCGTCTAGGGGCAACTCATCAAGACCAGCGTCTAGGGGCAACTCATCAATATCAGCGTCTAGGGGCAACTCATCAAGACCAGCGTCTAGGGGCAACTCATCAAGATCAGCGTCTAGGGGCAACAGAGATGTCAATCTCAAGGTGACTTTCCTGGTTCAATAAAGGACACAAAACAGCAGAATAGTAGAAGAGGCGTCAAGAGGCTGGTTCCTTTTCTCTCGCCAAACTTTTCGCTCCCACCAGAATACCCCTGCTCCTGTCAACAGGGTCACTGGGCTGCTGCCAACTAATTACATGACTACAGACTCCGACCCCAGACAGCAATATGAGTCTACTCTCACTCCCTCCCTCCCTCTCTCCCTTTCCCTTTCTTCCTCCCTCTCTCTCTCTCTCTCTCTCTCTCCCCCCCCCTTACTCTCTCCCTCTTTCCCTCCCTCTCTCTCTCTCTCCATGCCAGTTCTGATTTTCATATGCACATTTCCATGGAACAGTTTCATTTAATTCTTAAGTCTTTGTATCTCGTTGTCATACACAAATCTAAAATTAACTTTTATTACCACCTCCAACTATGTAAAAATAGCCTACACAAAGCCAACAAATAGAAACATTGCAGCCTGCAGGTATAAAATATCCTGAAAAAAATTAATATCCTATAAATCACATGGCCTGTCTGCAACGATCAAATATTTTGGGTTCTCTGAATTTCCTGTGCCAGTGAGCTCTGGACAGACACAGCTGGAGGCTTTTTGCACAAAGGATAAAAAGTAATCAGATATTTTAAGAGTTTCCACTGGATCATAGCATTACATTTTTCCCTTTCATGCCGAGTGGAGCTGGAAATATTTTTAAAAAATACTTTGAGGAACTATTGTCATTCTCAATTAATTATAAAAACAGACTTTGTTGAGTTGCTGTTTGAGGTGAAGTAAAAATTACTCTGAGAAGCGCCACAGATCATTCATGGTGGTGAGTTAAGACAATCAGAAATACTATCAGATCCCCAATTGGGGACATTTATAGGCCTACATTTGCGCGCAGGCAGGTAGACTAGGCCTACTTCTTTAGGCTTAATCAGGTAAACGTGGTTAACATTGACAGTACCGTTTCAAACAAAAAAACATTAATAAATTGACAAAAACTCATAACTGGGATGAAATAAACAAAAAAGTGTTTCTCACAAGTGTAGCATAGGGTTGTGAGTTCTGCAAAAACTCTGACAATGACAACAGGAAATAACTGATAATAACATATTGAATGTATTAATAGATATGACCGTAGCCAAACATCGCAGATTAGAAATTAATTAAGTAATTAAGTGTCCGAGAAGACGTTGTTTTGGAGAATATATTGGCACAGGTGTTGTTAGGCCCGAGACGAGGGCCGGCAAATTGTGCCAATATATCCTCCAAACACCGATTCGAGGGCTTTTATCGCTTTTATACAATTAGTCACCAACATATTCATATAATGATTGACATATTTTCATTAAAAACGTTGTTTTGATTCATACTATTTAATCCGTCTACAAGTTATAGTCGGGACACAAGTCTAGGGTTGCTAGAGACGCGACCCAGTCTTTCAGTCTTTTTGTTCTGTATCAAAGGATCGTTCATTCTAAATGTTCCATTGCCATGCTGGCTGGCAACGTTCTTATTTCTTGCTTGCTTGCTAGCCAACTACAGCTTTTTAAGGTCACGTCAAAAAGTGCAGCCAGAAAAACAGCAAAGTAGCTGCATTTGCATTTTGTTTAAGATGTTTTCTAGTGACGTTTATTTGGATACATCCATAACAATGAACTAATGAGGGGCGATTTCGCCTGGCATAGAACATCTCAGAGGTGCTAGCCAACAACACAGCTACAGTAACACAATCACTTCAAACTGAAAAGACTGCAAATTAGTCGCCTTTAAAAAAAAAAACATTTGGGGGGGTATATATCCATAAAAATTATGACGTTCGTTACTATGGGACAGCAGGAGATCGAATTTCAATATTGAAACAATGTTGCAAATGTCAGAGAGACCGACAGCAAGGTTTATACAAATAGGCTACTCCAAATCAAATCAAAATCAAAGTTTATTTGTGACGTAGACCTTACAGTGAATTGTTTACTTACAGGCACAAGCCTAAAATAGGTATTAGGTGAACAATAGATAAGTAAGGAAATAAAAAAACAACAGTAAAAAGACAGTGAATAATAACAGTAGCGAGACTATATACAGTAGAGGCTATATACAGTAGAGAGGCTATATACAGTAGAGAGGCTATATACAGCAGCGAGGCTATATACAGTAGAGAGGCTATATACAGTAGAGAGGCTATATACAGTAGAGAGGCTATAGACGGAGAGGCTATAGACAGTAGAGAGGCTATATACAGTAGAGAGGCTATATACAGTAGAGAGGCTATATACAGTAGAGAGGCTATAGACAGTAGAGAGGCTATAGACAGTAGAGAGGCTATAGACAGTAGAGAGGCTATATACAGTAGAGAGGCTATATACAGCAGCGAGGCTATATACAGTAGAGAGGCTCTATACAGTAGAGAGGCTATATAACTTTCAAAGAACCGTCAGACCTAGAGCTTTGAAACATTAAATACATGTTCTAGAGCTTAAGTCGATAGTGCACGGTGAGTTATGAGGCTCCAGAAGGTTCTCAGGCTGAGAAACAGCCTCGTACAATTGCAATGACTTCAGTTTATTTTGACCATCGCGAAAATGTCAACATTTAGAAAGTCCCAGAGTCATAAGACTAGGTGCATTGAAACCGCCTCAGCCCATAGAGACGGACCCTAAAGCTTCTGTCCGATAGGTCATTCAAGGACCCCGTAGCAACGCCCGGAAAATGTGACTTTTCAGCACTAATTAAGGTGGCCTGCTGGAGGTCATTTTGCAGGGCTCGGGCAGTGCTCCTCCTTGCACACAGGCGGAGGTAGCGGTCCTGCTGCTGGGTTGTTGCCCTCCTACGGCCTCCTTCACGTCTCCGGATGTACTGGCCTGTCTCCTGGTAGCGCCTCCATGCTCTGGACACTACGCTGACAGACACAGCAAACCTTTTTGCCACAGCTCACATTGATGTGCCATCCTGGAGGAACTGCACTACCTGAGCCACTTGTGTGGGTTGTAGACTCCGTCTCATGCTACCACTAGAGTGAAAGCACCGCCAGCATTCAAAAGTGACCAAAACATTAGCCAGGAAGCATAGGAACTGAGAAGTGGTCTGTGGTCACCACCTGCAGAACCATTCCTTTATTGGGGGTGTCTTGCTAATTGCCTATAATTTCCACCTTTTGTCTATTCCATTTGCACAACAGCATGTGAAATTTATTGTCAATCAGTGTTGCTTCCTAAGTGGACAGTTTGATTTCACAGAAGTGTGATTGACTTGGAGTTACATTGTGTTGTTTAAGTGTTCCCTTTATTTTTTTGAGCAGTGTATATAATTTGGTCAGTTTAACCTGTCTAGGATGAGGGTGCCGCTAGCGGCACACCCCCCCCCCCCCCACATTCCACTGAAAAGGCAGAGCGCGAAATTAAAAAAAATATATTTTTTAAATATTTAACTTTCACACATTAAAGTCCAATACAGCTAATGAAAGACACAGATCTTGTGAATCCAGCCAACATGTCCGATTTTTAAAATGTTTTACAGGGAAGACACAATATGTAAAGATGTAAATCTATTACCTAAAAACACATTAGCATAATCCACCATCTTTTATTTGTCCACCAACACCAGTAGCTATCACCAATTCGGCTAAACTAAGATATTTATAGCCCCTAACCAAGAAAAAAACTCATCAGATGACAGTCTGATAACATATTTATGGTATGGGATAGGTTTTGTTAGAAAAATGTGCATATTTCAGGTAGCTGGCATAGTTTACAATTGCACCCACCGTCACAAATGGACTAGAATAATTACAATGAGCAACGTGTTTACCTAACTACTAATCATCAAACATTTCGTAAAAATACACAGCATACACTAATCGAAAGACACAGATCCTGTGAATACAGACAATATTTCAGATTTTCTAAGTGTCTTACAGCGAAAACACAATAAATCGTTATATTAGCATAGCACATGTGCAAACATTACCCCATCATTGATTCTAGCCAAAGAGAGCGATAACGTAAACATCGCCAAAATATATTATTTTTTTCACTAACCTTCTCAGAATTCTTCAGATGACACCCCTGTAACATCACATTACAACATACATATACAGCTTGTTCGAAAATGTGCATATTTAGCCACCAAAATCATGGTTAGACAATGAGAAATGTAGCCCAGCTGGTGAGAAAATGTCCGTGCGCCATATTAGACAGTGATCTACTCGTATACATAAATACTCATAAACGTGACTAAAAAATATAGGGTGGACAGCGATTGATAGACAATTTAATTCTTAATACAATCGCGGAATTACATTTTTTAAATTATCCTTACTTTTCAATACAGTTTGCGCCAAGCGAAGCTACGTCAAAAAACATGGCGTCCTAAGCCACTAACATTTTTCGACAGAAACAGGATTTATCATAATAAAAATTTCCTACTTTGAGCTGTTCTTCCATCAGTATCTTGGGCAAAGGATCCTTTCTTGGGTCTAATCGTCTTTTGGTGGAAAGCTGTCCTCTTGCCATGTGGAAATGCCAACTGCGTTCGGGATGAACTGGAAGCGTGCCCAGAGATTCACAGCGTCTCAGAAATAAATGTCCCAAAATCGCACTAAACGGATATAAATTTCCATAAAACGCTTTAAATTAACTACCTTATGATGTTTTTAACTCCCATAACGAGTAGAAACATGACCGGAGAAATATTACTCCCAACACTAATGCTTGGAACAGGTGCGGGTCGGTGTCCTCCACGCGCATGACGCAGCTCCAAAAGAGTTACTAGCTACAGGGTTTTTTAATTTATAGTGCCTGTGATTGCGCAATCGACCCCATTCAAATCGTCATCACGTAAAGGCATCCAGGGGAAGACGTAAGCAGTGTCTGTATACTCATAGGAATAACATTGGCTTTAAAACTGACTCCAGAACAGTGGCCAAAATTTCTGAAATCTGACTCCATGTCAGGGAAATTGCTGTAGAATGGGTTCTGTTCCACTTAGAGACAAAATTTCAACTCCTATAGAAACTATAGACTGTTTTCTATCCAATAATAATAATAATATGCATATTGTACGATCAAGAATTTTGTAGGAAGCCGTTTCAAAAATTACATGATTACCATAAATAGTGACAACAGCGCCCCCAGCTTTAACAGGATAAATGCCATTTGGACATGGTCCACTGACTTTTGACTTCCAATGATCATATATTGCAAATGGACAAAACATAGGCCTTATGGACAAACTCAATAGAATAAGACAAATGAGACAAATGTATGTTCATACGGTTGTTAAATATGTATAATTGACAAAAGAAAAATCGAAAACATTTAGAAAAACGATCCAGAAAGCACTTTTTTAGAGGGGGTTGTATTTTAGATTTTTTTTTTAATTTTCAAAATTTGACCCTTGGGTCTTGACTTTATGTCCATTTGCAATATGAAAAGCTATGCGCGCTCACCATCTTTGGGATTTTTGTTGTATAACACTTAGCATTTGCCACTTGCCATAAGGTTTGGATGAACTGCCGTCCATTTGAGTGGTATTTGCGATTGTGTATATGTTTCGCCCAATGGCAATACGTTGCCATTCATTTTTGTACATTTCACAGGGGTCTTCCCTTGCCAATAACAGGGATGTCAGCCTTACCAGGTGTTCGCAGTATATCCTGTGTTTCCTGCTCGTTGAAGAAAAAATCTTTGTCTAATCCGAGGTGATCGCTGTGCTGATATCCAGAAGCTATTTTTTGCTGTAAGATAATGTGGCAGAAAACGCGAAACAAAACACATAATAGCACGAATGGTTAGGCACCCGTAAAACTTCTTCCATTTCTTCCGGAGCCATTTTATTACAGCTACTACTGGTGAATGTAGGCTACTTCTGGTACTACTGGTGAATGTAGGCTACTACTGGTGAATGTAGACTACTACTGGTGAATGTAGACTACTACTGGTGAATGTAGGCTACTACTGGTGAATGTAGACTACTGCTGGTGAATGTAGGTTACTACTGGTGAATGTAGGCTACTACTGGTGAATGTAGGCTACTACTGGTGAATGTAGGCTACTACTGGTGAATGTAGGCTACTACTGGTGAATGTAGGCTACTACTAATGAATGTAGGCTACTACTGGTGAATGTAGGCTACTACTAATGAATGTAGACTACTACTGGTGAATTTAGGCTACTACTAATGAATGTAGACTACTACTGGTGAATGTAGGCTACTTCTGGTACTAATGACACATGTAGACTACTACTGGTGAATTTAGGCTACTACTAATGAATGTAGGCTACTACTAATGAATGTAGGCTACTACTGGCGAATGTAGGCTACTTCTGGTACTACTGACAAATGTAGGCTACTACTGGTGAATGTAGACTACTACTGGTGAATGTAGGCTACTACTGGTGAATGTAGACTACTACTGGTACTACTGGTGAATGTAGGTTACTACTGGTGAATGTAGGCTACTACTGGTGAATGTAGACTACTACTGGTGAATGTAGGTTACTACTGGTGAATGTAGGCTACTACTGGTGAATGTAGGTTACTACTGGTGAATGTAGGCTACTACTGGTACTACTGATGAATGTAGGTTACTACTGGTACTACTGATGAATGTAGGCTACTACTGGTGAATGTAGGCTACTACTGGTGAATGTAGACTACTACTGGTGAATGTAGGCTACTACTGGTGAATGTAAACTACTACTGGTGAATGTAAACTACTACTGGTGAATGTAGAATACTACTGGTGAATGTAAACTACTACTGGTACTACTGGTGAATGTAGACTACTCCTGGTGAATGTAGACTACTACTGGTGAATGTAGACTACTACTGGTACTACTGGTGAATGTAGACTACTACTGTTACTACTGATGAATATATGTAATGGGTATTCTGGAGGGAGACATGCCTTGTGCATCTGAGCCACACTCCCCTTATTTTTGGACCATGGCATCCCCGCGGCCTCTTCGATGGATTAGTCCACTGAGACAGGCGGAAATCAGACAGCTGTCATGTGACATAAATTTTTTTTTGTATACACTGAACAGAAATATTAAAGCAACATGTAAAGTGTTGGTCCCATGTTTCATGAGCTGAAATATAAACATCTCAGAATTGTTCCATATGAACAAAAAACTTATTTGTCTCAAATGTGTTTACCTCTCTGTTAGTGAGCATTTCTTCTTTGCCAAGATAATCCATCCACCTGACAGGGGTGGCATATCTCCTAGTGTCTGGTAGAAAGCAGACTGAGACAGGTTTCCCTCTTTTTTTTTATCCGGAAAACCTCCCCAGTCCTTAGCGATTACAAGCATACCCATAACATGATGCAGCCACCACCATGCTTGAAAATATGGAGAGTGATACTCAGTAATGTGTTGTATTGGATTTTCCCCAAACATAACACTTTGTATTCAGGACATAAAGATAATTGCTTTGCCACATTTTTTACAGTATTACTTTAGTGCCTTGTTGCAAACAGGATGCATGTTTTGAAATATTTTTATTCTGTACATACTTCCTTCGTTTCACTCTGTCATTCAGGTTAGTATTGTGGAGTAACTACAATGTTGTTGATCCATCCTCAGTTTTCTCCCGTCACAGCCATTAAACTCTGTAACTGTTTTAAAGTCACCATTGGCTCCTTGGTGAAATCCCTGAGTGGTTTCCTTCCTCTCCGGCAACTGAGTTAGGAAGGACGCCTGTATCTTTGTAGTGACTGGGTGTATTGATTCATCATCCAAAGTGTAATTAATAACTTCACCATGCTCAAAAGGATATTCCAATGTCTGCTTTAAAAAAAAAAGTACCCATCTACCAATAGGTGCCCTTCTTTACGAGGCATTGAAAAACTTTGTGCTTGAATGTGTGTTTGAAATTCACTGCTCGACTGAGGGACCTTAGTGAGGGACCTTGTATGTGTTGGGGTACAGCACAGGAGATTGGTGTCACCTTTAATTGGGGAGGAATAATATCAAATACATGGTTTTCAGGAAACAATGTATGCTCAAGCATGAACTACCCTTGTCGACAAAGAGCTGATTGAATACCACTCAGCAAGGAAGAAGCCACTGCTCCAAAACCACCATTACAAAAGCCAGACTATGGTTTGCAACATGGGGACGAAGATCGTACTTTTTTGGTAAAATGTCCTCTGGTCTGATGAAACAACAATAGAACTGTTTGGCACCTCGTTTTACTGTGGATTTTACTGTGTCTAGTGTATCTACGGCTGCTGAACTACCCTCTGTCGACAAAGAGCTGATTGAATACCTGTGTCTAGTGTATCTACGGCTGCTGAACTACCCTCTGTCGACAAAGAGCTGATTGAATACCTGTGTCTAGTGTATCTACGGCTGCTGAACTACCCTCTGTCGACAAAGAGCTGATTGAATACCTGTGTCTAGTGTATCTACGGCTGCTGAACTACCCTCTGTCGACAAAGAGCTGATTGAATACCTGTGTCTAGTGTATCTACGGCTGCTGAACTACCCTCTGTCGACAAAGAGCTGATTGAATACCTGTGTCTAGTGTATCTACGGCTGCTGAACTACCCTCTGTCGACAAAGAGCTGATTGAATACCTGTGTCTAGTGTATCTACGGCTGCTGAGCTACCCTCTGTCGACAAAGAGCTGATTGAATACCTGTGTCTAGTGTATCTACGGCTGCTGAACTACCCTCTGTCGACAAAGAGCTGATTGAATACCTGTGTCTAGTGTATCTACGGCTGCTGGGCTACCCTCTGTCGACAAAGAGCTGATTGAATACCTGTGTCTAGTGTATCTACGGCTGCTGAACTACCCTCTGTCGACAAAGAGCTGATTGAATACCTGTGTCTAGTGTATCTACGGCTGCTGAACTACCCTCTGTCGACAAAGAGCTGATTGAATACCTGTGTCTAGTGTATCTACGGCTGCTGGGCCTATTTCCCAACAGTGACACTACAGGACGCTGTGCTCTCAAGCCCTGTTTAATGGCCGTTATCCTGTGTAGGACCAGCCAGGTGTCAGCAGACATCTCCCGTCAGGTGTGACCGTGGCTATGATCTGGGCGGCCCTGGAGGACGAGAGGAGAGGAAGAGAGTAGATGATACATTTACATTTAAGTCATTTAGCAGACGCTCTTATCCAGAGCGACTTACAAATTGGTGCATTCACCTTATGATATCCAGTGGAACAGCCACTTTACAATAGTGCATCTAACTCTTTTAAGGGGGGGGGGGTTAGAAGGATTACTTTATCCTATCCTAGGTATTCCTTAAAGAGGTGGGGTTTCAGGTGTCTCCGGAAGGTGGTACAGATAGATACATACACATTAGCCAAATACATTTAAACTCAGTTTTTCACAATTCCTGACATTTAATCCCAGTAAAAATTCCCTGTTTTAGGTCAGTTAGGATCACCACTTTATTTTAAGAATGTGAAATGTCAGAATAATAGTAGAGAGAATGATTTATTTCATCTTTCATCACATTCCCAGCGGGTCAGAAGTTGACATACACTCAATTAGTATTTGGTAGCATTGCCTTTAAATTGTTTAACTTGGGTCAAACGTTTCAGGTAGCCTTCCACAAGCTTCCCACAATAAGTTGGGTGAATTTTGGCCCATTCCTCCTGACTGAGCTGGTGTAAATGAGTCAAGTTTGTAGGCCTCCTTGCTCCCACATGCTTTTTCAGTTCTGCCCACAAATCTTCTATGGGATTGAGGTCAGGGCTTTGTGATGGCCACTCCAATTCCTTGACATTGTTTTCGTTAAGCCATTTTGCCACAACTTTGGAAGTATGCTTGGGGTCATTGTCCATTTGGAAGACCCATTTGCGACCAAGCTTTAACTTCCTGACTGATGTCTTGAGATGTTGCTTCAATATATCCACATAATTTTCCATCCTCATGATGCCATCTCTTTTGAAGTGCATCAGTCCCTCCTGCAGCAAAGCACCCCCACAACATGATGCTGCCACCCCCGTGCTTCACGGTTGGGATGGTGTTCTTCGGCTTGCAAGCCACCCCCTTTTTCCTCCAAACATAACGATGGTCGTTATGGCCAAACAGTTCTAGTTTTGTTTCTACAGACCAGAGGACATTTCTCCAAAAAGTACGATCCTTGTACCCATGTGCAGTTGCAAACCATAGTCTGGCTTTTATATGGAGCTTTTGGAGCAGTGGCTTCTTCCTTGCTGAGCAGCCTTTCAGGTTATGTCGATATAGGACTCGTTTTACTGTGGATATAGATACTTTTGTACCTGTTTCCTCCAGCATCTTCACAAGGTCCTTTGCTGTTGTTCTGGGTTTGATTTGCACTTTTCGCACCAAAGTACGTTCATCTCTAGGAGACAGAACGCGTCTTCTTCCTGAGCGGTATGACGGCTGCGTGGTCCCATGGTGTTTATACTTGCGTACTAATTGTTTGATGAACGTGGTACCTTCAGGCGTTTGGAAATTGCTCCCAAGGATGAACCAGACTTGTGGAGGGCTCCAATTTATTTTCCGAGGTCTTGGCTGATTTCTTTTGATTTTCCCAAGATGTCAAGCAAAGAGGCACTGAGTTTGAAGGTAGGTCTTGAAATACATCCACAGGTACACCTCCAATTGACTCAAATGACGTCAATTAGCCTATCAGAAGCTTCTAAAGCCATGACACCATTTTCTGGAATTTTCTGGACTGTTTAAAGGCACAGTCAACTTAGTGTATATAAACTTCTGACCCACTGGAATTGTGATACAGTGAATTATAAGTGAAATAATCTGTCTGTAAACAATTGTTGGAAAAATGATTTGTTTCATGCACAAAGTAGATGTCCTAACCGACTTGCCAAAACTATAGTTTGTTAACAAGAAATATGAGGATTGGTTGAAAAACGAGTTTTAATGACTCCAACCTAAGTGTACGTAAACTTCCGACTTCAACTGTATGTCTCACTAGGTCTGGGTTTTTTTTGTCTCCAAAGGGTTACCTTGGGGTTACAGTAGGGTTACCTTGGGGTTACAGTAGGGTTACCTTGGGGTTACAGTAGGGTTACAGTAGGGTTACCTTGGTGTTACAGTAGGGTTACAGTAGGGTTACCTTGGTGTTACAGTAGGGTTACAGTAGGGTTACCTTGGGGTTACAGTAGGGTTACCTTGGGGTTACAGTAGGGTTACCATGGGGTTACAGTAGGGTACCTTGGGGTTACAGTAGGGTTACCTTTGGGTTACAGTAGGGTTACAGTAGGGTTACCTTGGGGTTACAGTAGGGTTACAGTAGGGTTACCTTGGGGTTACAGTAGGGTACCTTGGGGTTACAGTAGGGTTACCTTTGGGTTGCAGTAGGGTTACAGTAGGGTTACCTTGGGGTTACAGTAGGGTTACCTTGGTGTTACAGTAGGGTTACCTTGGTGTTACAGTAGGGTTACCTTGGGGTTACAGTAGGGTTACCTTGGGGTTACAGTAGGGTTACCTTGGGGTTACAGTAGGGTTACCTTGGGGTTACAGTAGGGTTACCTTGGGGTTACAGTAGGGTTACCTTGGGGTTACCTTGGTGTTACAGTAGGGTTACCTTGGGGTTACAGTAGGGTTACAGTAGGGTTACCTTGGGGTTACAGTAGTGTTACCTTGGTGTTACAGTAGGGTTACCTTGGTGTTACAGTAGGGTTACCTTGGGGTTACAGTAGGGTTACCTTGGGGTTACAGTAGTGTTACCTTGGTGTTACAGTAGGGTTACCTTGG
This sequence comes from Salvelinus fontinalis, assembly GCF_029448725.1. NCBI lineage: Eukaryota > Metazoa > Chordata > Actinopteri > Salmoniformes > Salmonidae > Salvelinus > Salvelinus fontinalis. The sequence continues at coordinate 42,372,477 of NC_074691.1, read as the reverse complement.
TGTTACAGTAGGGTTACCTTGGGGTTACAGTAGGGTTACCTTGGGGTTACAGTAGGGTTACCTTGGTGTTCCAGTAGTGTTACCTTGGTGTTACAGTAGGGTTACCTTGGGGTTACAGTAGGGTTACCTTGGTGTTACAGTAGGGTTACCTTGGTGTTACAGCAGGGTTACCTTGGTGTTACAGTAGGGTTACCTTGGGGTTACAGTAGGGTTACCTTGGGGTTACAGTAGGGTTACCTTGGGGTTACAGTAGGGTTACAGTAGTGTTACAGTAGGGTAACCTTGGGGTTACAGTAGGGTTACCTTGGGGTTACAGTAGGGTTACAGTAGGGTTACAGTAGGGTTACCTTGGGGTTACAGTAGGGTTACCTTGGTGTTACAGTAGGGTTACCTTGGTGTTACAGTAGGGTTACCTTGGTGTTACAGTAGGGTTACCTTGGGGTTACAGTAGGGTTACCTTGGGGTTACAGTAGGGTTACCTTGGGGTTACAGTAGGGTTACAGTAGGGTTACCTTGGTGTTACAGTAGGGTTACAGTAGGGTTACCTTGGGGTTAACTTGGCGTTACAGTAGGGTTACCTTGGGGTTACAGTAGGGTTACCTTGGTGTTACAGTAGGGTTACCTTGGTGTTACAGTAGGGTTACAGTAGGGTTACAGTAGGGTTACAGTAGGGTTACCTTGGGGTTACAGTAGGGTTACCTTGGGGTTACAGTAGGGTTACAGTAGGGTTACCTTGGTGTTACAGTAGGGTTACCTTGGGGTTACAGTAGGGTTACAGTAGGGTTACCTTGGGGTTACAGTAGGGTACCTTGGGGTTACAGTAGGGTTACAGTAGGGTTACCTTGGGGTTACAGTAGGGTTACCTTGGTGTTACAGTAGGGTTACCTTGGGGTTACCTTGGGGTTACAGTAGGGTTACCTTGGGGTTACAGTAGGGTTACAGTAGGGTTACCTTGGGGTTACAGTAGGGTTACCTTGGGGTTACAGTAGGGTTACCTTGGGGTTACAGTAGGGTTACCTTGGTGTTACAGTAGGGTTACAGTAGGGTTACCTTGGGGTTACAGTAGGGTTACCTTGGTGTTACCTTGGTGTTACAGTAGGGTTACCTTGGTGTTACCTTGGTGTTACAGTAAGGGTTACAGTAAGGTTACAGTAGGGTTACCTTGGTGTTACAGTAGGATTACAGTAGGGTTACCTTGGTGTTACAGTAGGGTTACCTTGGTGTTACAGTAGGGTTACCTTGGGGTTACAGTAGGGTTACCTTGGGGTTACAGTAGGGTTAACTTGGTGCTACAGTAGGGTTACCTTGGGGTTACAGTAGGGTTAACTTGGTGTTACAGTAGGGTTACCTTGGGGTTACAGTAGGGTTACCTTGGTGTTACAGTAGGGTTACAGTAGGGTTACCTTGGGGTTACAGTAGGGTTACAGTAGGGTTACAGTAGGATTACCTTGGGGGTACAGTAGGGGTTACCATGATGTTACAGTAGGGTTACAGTAGGGTTACAGTAGGGTTACCTTGGTGTTACAGTAGGGTTACCTTGGGGTTACAGTAGGGGTTACAGTAGGATTACCTTGGGGGTACAGTAGGGGTTACCATGATGTTACAGTAGGGTTACAGTAGGGTTACAGTAGGGTTACCTTGGTGTTACAGTAGGGTTACCTTGGTGTTACAGTAGGGTTACCTTGGGGTTACAGTAGGGTTACCTTGGTGTTACCTTGGTGTTACAGTAGGGTTACCTTGGTGTTACCTTGGTGTTACAGTAGGGTTACCTTGGTGTTACAGTAGGGTTACCTTGGGGTTACAGTAGGGGTTACAGTAGGGTTACCTTGGTGTTACAGTAGGGTTACCTTGGTGTTACAGTAGGGTTACCTTGGGGTTACAGTAAGGGTTACAGTAGGGTTACCTTGAGGTTACAGTAGGGTTACCTTGGGGTTACAGTAGGGGTTACAGTAGGGTTACCTTGGGGTTACAGTAGGGGTTACAGTAGGGTTACCTTGGTTACAGTAGGGTTACCTTGGGGTTACAGTAGGGGTTACAGTAGGGTTACCTTGGGGTTACAGTAGGGTTACCTTGGGGTTACAGTAGGGTTACAGTAGGGTTACCTTGGGGTTACAGTAGGGTTACAGTAGGGTTACCTTGGGGTTACAGTAGGGTTACAGTAGGGTTACCTTGGGGTTACAGTAGGGTTACCTTGGGGTTACAGTAGGGTTACAGTAGGGTTACCTTGGGGTTACAGTAGGATTACAGTAGGGTTACATTAGGGTTACAGTAGGGTTACCTTGGTTACAGTAGGGTTACAGTAGGGTTACCTTGGTTACAGTAGGGTTACAGTAGGGTTACCTTGGTTACAGTAGGGTTACCTTGGTTACAGTAGGGTTACAGTAGGGTTACCTTGGTTACAGTAGGGTTACAGTAGGGTTACCTTGGTTACAGTAGGGTTACAGTAGGATTACAGTAGGGTTACCTTGGTTACAGTAGGGTTACAGTAGGGTTACCTTGGTTACAGTAGGGTTACAGTAGGATTACAGTAGGGTTACCTTGGTTACAGTAGGGTTACAGTAGGGTTACCTTGGTTACAGTAGGGTTACAGTAGGGTTACCTTGGTTACAGTAGGATTACAGTAGGGTTACCTTGGTTACAGTAGGGTTACAGTAGGGTTACCTTGGTTACAGTAGGGTTACAGTAGGGTTACCTTGGTTACAGTAGGGTTACAGTAGGGTTACCTTGGGGTTACAGTAGGGTTACAGTAGGGTTACCTTGGTGTTACAGTAGGGTTACCTTGGTTACAGTAGGGTTACCTTGGTGTTACAGTAGGGTTACCTTGGTGTTACAGTAGGGTTACCTTGGTTACAGTAGGGTTACCTTGGGGTTACAGTAGGGTTACCTTGGGGTTACAGTAGGGTTACCTTGGGGTTACAGTAGGGTTACCTTGGGGTTACAGTAGGGTTACCTTGGTTACAGTAGGGTTACCTTGGTTACAGTAGGGTTACCTTGGGGTTACAGTAGGGTTACCTTGGTGTTACAGTAGGGTTACCTTGGGGTTACAGTAGGGTTACAGTAGGGTTACCTTGGGGTTACAGTAGGGTTACAGTAGGGTTACCTTGGGGTTACAGTAGGGTTACCTTGGGGTTACAGTAGGGTTACCTTGGGGTTACAGTAGGGTTACAGTAGTGTATATTACAGTGTATTGTACCTTTGAGTTACAGTAGTGTATATTACAGTGTATTGTACCTTTGAGTTACAGTAGTGTATATTACAGTGTATTGTACCTTTGAGTTACAGTAGTGTATATTACAGTGTATTGTACCTTTGAGTTACAGTAGTGTATATTACAGTGTATTGTACCTTTGAGTTACAGTAGTGTATATTACAGTGTATTGTACCTTTGAGTTACAGTAGTGTATATTACAGTGTATTGTACCTTTGAGTTACAGTAGTGTATATTACAGTGTATTGTACCTTTGAGTTACAGTAGTGTATATTACAGTGTATTGTACCTTTGAGTTACAGTAGTGTATATTACAGTGTATTGTACCTTTGAGTTACAGTAGTGTATATTACAGTGTATTGTACCTTTGAGTTACAGTAGTGTATATTACAGTGTATTGTACCTTTGAGTTACAGTAGTGTATATTACAGTGTATTGTACCTTTGAGTTACAGTAGTGTATATTACAGTGTATTGTACCTTTGAGTTACAGTAGTGTATATTACAGTGTATTGTACCTTTGAGTTACAGTAGTGTATATTACAGTGTATTGTACCTTTGAGTTACAGTAGTGTATATTACAGTGTATTGTACCTTTGAGTTACAGTAGTGTATATTACAGTGTATTGTACCTTTGAGTTACAGTAGTGTATATTACAGTGTATTGTACCTTTGAGTTACAGTAGTGTATATTACAGTGTATTGTACCTTTGAGTTACAGTAGTGTATATTACAGTGTATTGTACCTTTGAGTTACAGTAGTGTATATTACAGTGTATTGTACCTTTGAGTTACAGTAGTGTATATTACAGTGTATTGTACCTTTGAGTTACAGTAGTGTATATTACAGTGTATTGTACCTTTGAGTTACAGTAGTGTATATTACAGTGTATTGTACCTTTGAGTTACAGTAGTGTATATTACAGTGTATTGTACCTTTGAGTTACAGTAGTGTATATTACAGTGTATTGTACCTTTGAGTTACAGTAGTGTATATTACAGTGTATTGTACCTTTGAGTTACAGTAGTGTATATTACAGTGTATTGTACCTTTGAGTTACAGTAGTGTATATTACAGTGTATTGTACCTTTGAGTTACAGTAGTGTATATTACAGTGTATTGTACCTTTGAGTTACAGTAGTGTATATTACAGTGTATTGTACCTTTGAGTTACAGTAGTGTATATTACAGTGTATTGTACCTTTGAGTTACAGTAGTGTATATTACAGTGTATTGTACCTTTGAGTTACAGTAGTGTATATTACAGTGTATTGTACCTTTGAGTTACAGTAGTGTATATTACAGTGTATTGTACCTTTGAGTTACAGTAGTGTATATTACAGTGTATTGTACCTTTGAGTTACAGTAGTGTATATTACAGTGTATTGTACCTTTGAGTTACAGTAGTGTATATTACAGTGTATTGTACCTTTGAGTTACAGTAGTGTATATTACAGTGTATTGTACCTTTGAGTTACAGTAGTGTATATTACAGTGTATTGTACCTTTGAGTTACAGTAGTGTATATTACAGTGTATTGTACCTTTGAGTTACAGTAGTGTATATTACAGTGTATTGTACCTTTGAGTTACAGTAGTGTATATTACAGTGTATTGTACCTTTGAGTTACAGTAGTGTATATTACAGTGTATTGTACCTTTGAGTTACAGTAGTGTATATTACAGTGTATTGTACCTTTGAGTTACAGTAGTGTATATTACAGTGTATTGTACCTTTGAGTTACAGTAGTGTATATTACAGTGTATTGTACCTTTGAGTTACAGTAGTGTATATTACAGTGTATTGTACCTTTGAGTTACAGTAGTGTATATTACAGTGTATTGTACCTTTGAGTTACAGTAGTGTATATTACAGTGTATTGTACCTTTGAGTTACAGTAGTGTATATTACAGTGTATTGTACCTTTGAGTTACAGTAGTGTATATTACAGTGTATTGTACCTTTGAGTTACAGTAGTGTATATTACAGTGTATTGTACCTTTGAGTTACAGTAGTGTATATTACAGTGTATTGTACCTTTGAGTTACAGTAGTGTATATTACAGTGTATTGTACCTTTGAGTTACAGTAGTGTATATTACAGTGTATTGTACCTTTGAGTTACAGTAGTGTATATTACAGTGTATTGTAATCCTCTCTGCCTCGTCACAGCAGCAGTGGGACACTTGGTCCTCCACGCTCCTCTTCTGAACAGGGGTCCAGACACGCTCCGTCCAACGCTTATGGAGCAGCTCTCTCTTACGAAGCTCCGCCCTTTCCTGCCGGCACAGAAAACGCTCCAGGTCCTGACAGGAAGAGACGGAGACACTGTCTGAATGTTACGATGGAGCAAAACTAGTCATGACACCACATAAGGATACAGAACGTAATGTACTGCGCAAAATGACAGAAACATATATTAGATCTATAAGCCTGAACTCTGGAATAGATCACATGCACTCTCCGAGAGAGTCGTGGTCACCTTGACAACGCCATTCTCTGAGAGAGTTGTGGTCACCTTGACAACGCCATTCTCTGAGAGAGTTGTGGTCACCTTGACAACGCCATTCTCTGAGAGAGTTGTGGTCACCTTGACAACGCCATTCTCTGAGAGAGTCGTGGTCACCTTGACAACGCCATTCTCTGAGAGAGTCGTGGTCACCTTGACAACGCCATTCTCTGAGAGAGTCGTGGTCACCTTGACAACGCCATTCTCAGAGAGTTGTGGTCACCTTGACAACGCCATTCTCTGAGAGAGTTGTGGTCACCTTGACAACGCCATTCTCTGAGAGAGTCGTGGTCACCTTGACAACGCCATTCTCTGACAGAGTCGTGGTCACCTTGACAACGCCATTTTCTGACAGAGTCGTGGTCACCTTGACAACGCCATTCTCTGAGAGAGTCGTGGTCACCTTGACAAAGCCATTCTCTGAGAGAGTTGTGGTCACCTTGACAACGCCATTCTCTGAGAGAGTCGTGGTCACCTTGACAACGCCATTCTCTGAGAGAGTTGTGGTCACCTTGACAACGCCATTCTCTGAGAGAGTCGTGGTCACCTTGACAACGCCATTCTCTGAGAGAGTTGTGGTCACCTTGACAACGCCATTCTCTGAGAGAGTCGTGGTCACCTTGACAAAGCCATTCTCTGAGAGAGTCGTGGTCACCTTGACAATGCCATTCTCTGATTGTGTTGTGGTCACCTTGACAAAGCCATTCTCTGTGTCCAGTAAGGGCTGGGTGATGGCTCTAGCTTCTTGGTTCTCAGATTCTAACTTGACCTGAATTATTGTAGATGAAAAAACACAAACATGAAAGAAATTAGGTGTGTGTGTGTGTGTGTGTGTGTGTGTGTGTGTGTGTGTGTGTGTGTGTGTGTGTGTGTGTGTGTGCTCGTGTGTGTGTGTGTGTGTGTGTGCTTGCGTGTGGCTGAGTATATACATAGTGCAGTACCTGCAGCCTCCTGAAGGAGGTGTGAGAGAGCCAGTCCACCCACGGCCCTCTGGGAGGTCCAGGAAGCCACACCTCACTCCTCCTCTTTTCTCCTCCCCTTCCTCTTCGGCCGGTCATCCTGACACTTCTCCATTCTCCGCTGGGCACCTGGAACAACACACAGGAGAACATCAACAGCAGCATTAAAACAACAGCAACAACGAGCATCAGAGGTTGACGTCACAACGAACACAAACGGAGGAACATGGGCCATTTCTGGGTCTCAGGTCTGTAGGACATTCCTGAGGAAAGGAGTCAAGGGAAGGAAGGAAGTCACTTCAGGCTGTTAAGATGCACCCAGACAGGGTTCACAGACAGGACAGAGAGACAGACAGTCACCTCTACATCCCAGTACAGAGAGACAGACAGTCACCTCTATATCCCAGTACAGAGAGACAGACAGTCACCTCTACATCCCAGTACAGAGAGACAGACAGTCACCTCTACATCCCAGTACAGAGAGACAGACAGTCACCTCTACACCCCAGTACAGAGAGACAGACAGTCACCTCTACACCCCAGTACAGAGAGACAGACAGTCACCTCTGCATCCCAGTACAGAGAGACAGACAGTCACCTCTACATCCCAGTACAGAGAGACAGACAGTCACCTCTACACCCCAGTACAGAGAGACAGACAGTCACCTCTACACCCCAGTACAGAGAGACAGACAGTCACCTCTGCATCCCAGTACAGAGAGACAGACAGTCACCTCTACATCCCAGAACAGAGAGACAGACAGTCACCTCTACATCCCAGTACAGAGAGACAGACAGTCACCTCTACATCCCAGTACAGAGAGACAGACAGTCACCTCTACATCCCAGTACAGAGAGACAGACAGTCACCTCTACATCCCAGAACAAAGAGACATACAGTCACCTCTACATCCCAGTACAGAGAGACAGACAGTCACCTCTACATCCCAGAACAGAGAGACATACAGTCACCTCTACATCCCAGTACAGAGAGACAGACAGTCACCTCTACATCCCAGAACAGAGAGACAGACAGTCACCTCTACATCCCAGTACATAGAGACAGACAGTCACCTCTACATCCCAGAACAAAGAGACATACAGTCACCTCTACATCCCAGTACAGAGAGACAGACAGTCACCTCTACATCCCAGAACAAAGAGACATACAGTCACCTCTACATCCCAGTACAGAGAGACAGACAGTCACCTCTACATCCCAGAACAGAGAGACAGACAGTCACCTCTACATCCCAGTACAGAGAGACAGACAGTCACCTCTACATCCCAGAACAGAGAGACAGACAGTCACCTCTACATCCCAGTACAGAGAGACAGACAGTCACCTCTACATCCCAGAACAGAGAGACAGACAGTCACCTCTACATCCCAGTACAGAGAGACAGACAGTCACCTCTACATCCCAGTAGAGTACATCCCAAGCAAATTCTTACTCCTGAACGTGTTTAGTCTCCTCACCATAGGCCTTATTTAGGCCATAACAAATGGGTTGAATACTTATTGACTCAAGACATTCTCGATTTTCATTTTTTTTTTAATATAATTTGTAAAAATGTCTAAAAACAAAATATCTAAAAATCTTTTACCTTTATTTAACTAGGCAAGTCAGTTAAGAACAAATTCTTATTTACAATGACGGCCTAGGAACAATGACGGCCTAGGCCCTTGTTCAGGGGCAGAAGGACAGTGGGTTATCTGCCTTGGTCAGGGGCAGAAGGACAGTGGGTTAACCCTTGTTCAGGGGCAGAAGGACAGTGGGTTAACTGCCTTGGTCAGGGGCAGAAGGACAGTGGGTTAACTGCCTTGTTCAGGGGCAGAAGGACAGTGGGTTAACCCTTGGTCAGGGGCAGAAGGACAGTGGGTTAACCCTTGTTCAGGGGCAGAAGGACAGTGGGTTAACTGCCTTGTTCAGGGGCAGAAGGACAGTGGGTTAACCCTTGTTCAAGGGCAGAAGGACAGTGGGTTAACCCTTGTTCAGGGGCAGAACGACAGTGGGTTAACTGCCTTGTTCAGGGGCAGAAGGACAGTGGGTTAACCCTTGTTCAGGGGCAGAACGACAGTGGGTTAACTGCCTTGGTCAGGGGCAGAAGGACAGTGGGTTAACTGCCTTGTTCAGGGACAGAAGGACAGTGGGTTAACTGCCTTGTTCAGGGACAGAAGGACAGTGGGTTAACCCTTGTTCAGGGGCAGAAGGACAGTGGGTTAACTGCCTTGTTCAGGGGCAGAAGGACAGTGGGTTAACCCTTGTTCAGGGGCAGAAGGACAGTGGGTTAACTGCCTTGTTCAGGGGCAGAAGGACAGTGGGTTAACCCTTGGTCAGGGGCAGAAGGACAGTGGGTTAACCCTTGTTCAGGGGCAGAAGGACAGTGGGTTAACTGCCTTGTTCAGGGGCAGAAGGACAGTGGGTTAACTGCCTTGTTCAGGGGCAGAAGGACAGTGGGTTAACTGCCTTGGTCAGGGGCAGAAGGACAGTGGGTTAACCCTTGTTCAGGGGCAGAAGGACAGTGGGTTAACTGCCTTGTTCAGGGGCAGAAGGACAGTGGGTTAACCCTTGGTCAGGGGCAGAAGGACAGTGGGTTAACCCTTGGTCAGGGGCAGAAGGACAGTGGGTTAACCCTTGTTCAGGGGCAGAAGGACAGTGGGTTAACTGCCTTGTTCAGGGGCAGAAGGACAGTGGGTTAACCCTTGTTCAGGGGCAGAAGGACAGTGGGTTAACTGCCTTGGTCAGGGGCAGAAGAACAGTGGGTTAACTGCCTTGTTCAGGGGCAGAAGGACAGTGGGTTAACCCTTGTTCAGGGGCAGAAGGACAGTGGGTTAACCCTTGTTCAGGGGCAGAAGGACAGTGGGTTAACTGCCTTGTTCAGGGGCAGAAGGACAGTGGGTTAACTGCCTTGTTCAGGGGCAGAAGGACAGTGGGTTAACCCTTGTTCAGGGGCAGAACGACAGTGGGTTAACTGCCTTGTTCAGGGGCAGAAGGACAGTGGGTTAACCCTTGTTCAGGGGCAGAACGACAGTGGGTTAACTGCCTTGGTCAGGGGCAGAAGGACAGTGGGTTAACTGCCTTGTTCAGGGGCAGAAGGACAGTGGGTTAACTGCCTTGTTCAGGGGCAGAAGGACAGTGGGTTAACCCTTGTTCAGGGGCAGAAGGACAGTGGGTTAACCCTTGTTCAGGGGCAGAAGGACAGTGGGTTAACTGCATTGTTCAGGGGCAGAAGGACAGTGGGTTAACTGCCTTGTTCAGGGGCAGAAGGACAGTGGGTTAACCCTTGTTCAGGGGCAGAACGACAGTGGGTTAACTGCCTTGTTCAGGGGCAGAAGGACAGTGGGTTAACCCTTGTTCAGGGGCAGAAGGACAGTGGGTTAACTGCCTTGTTCAGGGGCAGAAGGACAGTGGGTTAACCCTTGTTCAGGGGCAGAAGGACAGTGGGTTAACCCTTGTTCAGGGGCAGAAGGACAGTGGGTTAACCCTTGTTCAGGGGCAGAAGGACAGTGGGTTAACCCTTGTTCAGGGGCAGAAGGACAGTGGGTTAACTGCCTTGTTCAGGGGCAGAAGGACAGTGGGTTAACCCTTGTTCAGGGGCAGAAGGACAGTGGGTTAACCCTTGTTCAGGGGCAGAAGGACAGTGGGTTAACCCTTGTTCAGGGGCAGAAGGACAGTGGGTTAACTGCCTTGTTCAGGGGCAGAAGGACAGTGGGTTAACTGCCTTGTTCAGGGGCAGAAGGACAGTGGGTTAACTGCCTTGTTCAGGGGCAGAAGGACAGTGGGTTAACTGCCTTGGTCAGGGGCAGAAGGACAGTGGGTTAACTGCCTTGTTCAGGGGCAGAAGGACAGTGGGTTAACCCTTGTTCAGGGGCAGAAGGACAGTGGGTTAACCCTTGTTCAGGGGCAGAAGGACAGTGGGTTAACTGCCTTGTTCAGGGGCAGAAGGACAGTGGGTTAACCCTTGTTCAGGGGCAGAAGGACAGTGGGTTAACTGCCTTGTTCAGGGGCAGAAGGACAGTGGGTTAACCCTTGTTCAGGGGCAGAAGGACAGTGGGTTAACTGCCTTGTTCAGGGGCAGAAGGACAGTAGGTTAACTGCCTTGTTCAGGGGCAGAAGGACAGTGGGTTAACTGCCTTGTTCAGGGGCAGAAGGACAGTGGGTTAACTGCCTTGGTCAGGGGCAGAAGGACAGTGGGTTAACTGCCTTGTTCAGGGGCAGAAGGACAGTGGGTTAACCCTTGTTCAGGGGCAGAAGGACAGTGGGTTAACCCTTGTTCAGGGGCAGAAGGACAGTGGGTTAACTGCCTTGTTCAGGGGCAGAAGGACAGTGGGTTAACTGCCTTGTTCAGGGACAGAAAGACAGTGGGTTAACCCTTGGTCAGGGGCAGAAGGACAGTGGGTTAACCCTTGTTCAGGGGCAGAAGGACAGTGGGTTAACTGCCTTGTTCAGGGGCAGAAGGACAGTGGGTTAACTGCCTTGTTCAGGGGCAGAAGGACAGTGGGTTAACCCTTGTTCAGGGGCAGAAGGACAGTGGGTTAACCCTTGTTCAGGGGCAGAAGGACAGTGGGTTAACTGCCTTGTTCAGGGGCAGAAGGACAGTGGGTTAACTGCCTTGTTCAGGGACAGAAAGACAGTGGGTTAACCCTTGGTCAGGGGCAGAAGGACAGTGGGTTAACCCTTGTTCAGGGGCAGAAGGACAGTGGGTTAACTGCCTTGTTCAGGGGCAGAAGGACAGTGGGTTAACCCTTGGTCAGGGGCAGAAGGACAGTGGGTTAACCCTTGTTCAGGGGCAGAGGGACAGTGGGTTAACCCTTGTTCAGGGGCAGAACGACAGTGGGTTAACTGCCTTGGTCAGGGGCAGAAGGACAGTGGGTTAACTGCCTTGTTCAGGGGCAGAAGGACAGTGGGTTAACCCTTGTTCAGGGGCAGAACGACAGTGGGTTAACTGCCTTGGTCAGGGGCAGAAGGACAGTGGGTTAACTGCCTTGTTCAGGGGCAGAAGGACAGTGGGTTAACCCTTGGTCAGGGGCAGAAGGACAGTGGGTTAACCCTTGGTCAGGGGCAGAAGGACAGTGGGTTAACCCTTGTTCAGGGGCAGAAGGACAGTGGGTTAACTGCCTTGTTCAGGGGCAGAACGACAGTGGGTTAACTGCCTTGTTCAGGGGCAGAACGACAGTGGGTTAACCCTTGTTCAGGGGCAGAAGGACAGTGGGTTAACTGCCTTGTTCAGGGTCAGAAGGACAGTGGGTTAACCCTTGTCCAGGGGCAGAAGGACAGTGGGTTAACTGCCTTGTTCAGGGGCAGAACGACAGTGGGTTAACCCTTGTTCAGGGGCAGAAGGACAGTGGGTTAACTGCCTTTTTCAGGGGCAGAAGGACAGTGGGTTAACCCTTGTTCAGGGGCAGAAGGACAGTGGGTTAACCCTTGTTCAGGGGCAGACCGACAGTGGGTCAACTGCCTTGGTCAGGGGCAGAAGGACAGTGGGTTAACCCTTGTTCAGGGGCAGAAGGACAGTGGGTTAACTGCCTTGTTCAGGGGCAGAAGGACAGTGGGTTAACTGCCTTGTTCAGGGGCAGAAGGACAGTGGGTTAACCCTTGTTCAGGGGCAGAAGGACAGTGGGTTAACTGCCTTGTTCAGGGGCAGAAGGACAGTGGGTTAACCCTTGTTCAGGGACAGAAGGACAGTGGGTTAACTGCCTTGGTCAGGGGCAGAAGGACAGTGGGTTAACCCTTGTTCAGGGGCAGAAGGACAGTGGGTTAACCCTTGTTCAGGGGCAGAAGGACAGTGGGTTAACTGCCTTGTTCAGGGGCAGAAGGACAGTGGGTTAACCCTTGTTCAGGGGCAGAAGGACAGTGGGTTAACTGCCTTGTTCAGGGGCAGAAGGACAGTGGGTTAACCCTTGTTCAGGGGCAGAAGGACAGTGGGTTAACCCTTGTTCAGGGGCAGACCGACAGTGGGTCAACTGCCTTGGTCAGGGGCAGAAGGACAGTGGGTTAACTGCATTGTTCAGGGGCAGAAGGACAGTGGGTTAACCCTTGTTCAGGGGCAGAAGGACAGTGGGTTAACCCTGGTCAGGGACAGAAGGACAGTGGGTTAACCCTTGGTCAGGGGCAGAAGGACAGTGGGTTAACTGCCTTGTTCAGGGGCAGAAGGACAGTGGGTTAACCCTTGGTCAGGGGCAGAAGGACAGTGGGTTAACTGCCTTGTTCAGGGGCAGAAGGACAGTAGGTTAACTGCCTTGTTCAGGGGCAGAAGGACAGTGGGTTAACCCTTGGTCAGGGGCAGAAGGACAGTGGGTTAACCCTTGTTCAGGGGCAGAAGGACAGTGGGTTAACCCTTGTTCAGGGGCAGAAGGACAGTGGGTTAACTGCCTTGTTCAGGGGCAGAAGGACAGTGGGTTAACCCTTGTTCAGGGGCAGAAGGACAGTGGGTTAACTGCCTTGTTCAGGGGCAGAAGGACAGTGGGTTAACCCTTGTTCAGGGGCAGAACGACAGTGGGTTATCTGCCTTGGTCAGGGGCAGAAGGACAGTGGGTTAACTGCCTTGTTCAGGGGCAGAAGGACAGTGGGTTAACCCTTGGTCAGGGGCAGAAGGACAGTGGGTTAACTGCCTTGTTCAGGGGCAGAACGACAGTGGGTTAACCCTGGTCAGGGGCAGAAGGACAGTGGGTTAACTGCCTTGTTCAGGGGCAGAAGGACAGTGGGTTAACCCTTGTTCAGGGGCAGAAGGACAGTGGGTTAACTGCCTTGTTCAGGGGCAGAAGGACAGTGGGTTAACCCTTGGTCAGGGGCAGAAGGACAGTGGGTTAACCCTTGGTCAGGGGCAGAAGGACAGTGGGTTAACCCTTGTTCAGGGGCAGAAGGACAGTGGGTAAACCCTTGTTCAGGGGCAGAAGAACAGTGGGTTAACTGCCTTTTTCAGGGGCAGAAGGACAGTGGGTTAACTGCCTTGTTCAGGGGCAGAAGGACAGTGGGTTAACCCTTGTTCAGGGGCAGAAGGACAGTGGGTTAACCCTTGTTCAGGGGCAGAAGGACAGTGGGTAAACCCTTGTTCAGGGGCAGAAGAACAGTGGGTTAACTGCCTTTTTCAGGGGCAGAAGGACAGTGGGTTAACTGCCTTGTTCAGGGGCAGAAGGACAGTGGGTTAACCCTTGTTCAGGGGCAGAAGGACAGTGGGTTAACTGCCTTGTTCAGGGGCAGAAGGACAGTGGGTTAACTGCCTTGTTCAGGGGCAGAAGGACAGTGGGTTAACCCTTGTTCAGGGGCAGAGGGACAGTGGGTTAACCCTTGTTCAGGGGCAGAAGGACAGTGGGTTAACCCTTGTTCAGGGGCAGAGGGACAGTGGGTTAACTGCCTTGGTCAGGGGCAGAAGAACAGTGGGTTAACTGCCTTGTTCAGGGGCAGAGGGACAGTGGGTTAACCCTTGTTCAGGGGCAGAAGGACAGTGGGTTAACCCTTGTTCAGGGGCAGAGGGACAGTGGGTTAACCCTTGTTCAGGGGCAGAAGGACAGTGGGTTAACCCTTGTTCAGGGGCAGAGGGACAGTGGGTTAACCCTTGGTCAGGGGCAGAAGGACAGTGGGTTAACCCTTGTTCAGGGGCAGAAGGACAGTGGGTTAACCCTTGTTCAGGGGCAGAAGGACAGTGGGTTAACCCTTGTTCAGGGGCAGAACGACAGTGGGTTAACTGCCTTGGTCAGGGGCAGAACGACAGTGGGTTAACTGCCTTGTTCAGGGTCAGAAGGACAGTGGGTTAACTGCCTTGTTCAGGGGCAGAACGACAGTGGGTTAACTGCCTTGTTCAGGGGCAGAAGGACAGTGGGTTAACCCTTGTTCAGGGGCAGAACGACAGTGGGTTAACTGCCTTGTTCAGGGGCAGAACGACAGTGGGTTAACTGCCTTGGTCAGGGGCAGAGGGACAGTGGGTTAACTGCCTTGGTGTGATGTGAAGGGCGCTTGTCTTCACAGGTTTGCTTCCCTGCCCTGCCGTTGTCTCTGCCACTAGACAGGTAAATTACAACCTGTTCACTATTGACATACCTGTATTAACAACTTGTTTACGTTACTGTAAAAATGTTAACGATAGTCTTACCGTAGCTGTGAGGAGACCTAGGGGAGCAGACGTGTGGAACATGATCCGACCGGCTGCACCACTGTCCTTAACAGGCATGTCTGGGATGAGAATGAAATGAAAATAGGTTTACCTGATAGGAAGGTATACAGACCCCTTTTTCCACATTTTTATGTTACAGCCTTATTTTAAAATGGATGAAATTGTTGTTTTCCTCATCAATCTACACACAATACCCCATAATGACATCACAATACCCCATAATGACATCACAATACCCCATAATGACATCACAATACCCCATAATGACATCACAATACCCCATAATGACATCACAATACCCCATAATGACATCACAATACCCCATAATGACATCACAATACCCCATAATGACATCACAATACCCCATAATGACATCACAATACCCCATAATGACATCACAATACCCCATAATGACAAAGCAAAATCTGTTTTTTTTAAGACATTTTTGCATTTGTTTGACACGCCTGTATTTGGGGACTTTCTCCCATTCTTCTCTGCAGATCCTCTCATGTTCTGTCAGGTTGGATGGGGAGCGTTGCTGCACAGCTATTTTCAGGTCTCTCCAGAGATGTTAGATAGGGTTCAAGTCCGGCCTCTGGCTGGGCCACTTAAGGACATTCAGAGTCTTGTCTCGAAGCCAGTCCTGCGTTGTTGGCTGTGTGCTTAGGGTCGTTGTCCTTTTGGAAGGTGAACCTTCACCTCAGTCTGAGGTCCTGAGCGCTCTGGAGCAGGTTTCATCAAGGATCTCTCTGTACTTTGCTCCGTTCATCTTTCCCTCAATCCTAGTCTCCCAGTCCCTGGTGCTGAAAAACATACCCACCAACATGCTTCTCCGTAGGGATGGTGCCAGGTTTCCTCCAGACGTGACGCTTGGCATTCAGGTCAAAGAGTTCAATCTTAGTTTCATCAGACCAGAGAATCTTATTCTCATCATCTGAGAGTCCTTTAGGTGCCTTTTGGTAAACTCCAAGCGGGCTGTCATGTGCCTTTTACAGAGGAGTGGCTTCCGTCTGGCCACTCTACCATAAAGGCCTGATTGGTGGAGTGCTGCAGAGATGGTTGTCCTTCTGGAAGGTTCTCCCATCTCGACAGAGGAACTCTGGAGCTCTGTCAGAGTGACCATCGGGTTCTTGGTCACCTCCCTGACCAAGGCCCTTCTCCTCTGATTGCTCAGTTTGGCAGGGCGGCCAGCTCTAGGAAGAGTCTTGGTGGTTCCAAACTTCTTACACTTAAGAATGATGGAGGCCACTGTGTTCTTGGGGATCTTCAATGCTGCAGACATTTTTTGGTTCCCTTCCCAAGATCTGTGCCTCAACACAATCCTGTCTCGGAGATCTACGGACAATTCCTCTGACCTCATGGCTTGGTTTTTGCTCTGACATGCACTGTCAACTGTAGGACCTTATATAGACGGGTGTGTGCCTTTCCAAATCATGTCGAATCAATTGAATTTACCACAGATGGACTCCAATCAAGTTGTAGAAACATCTCAAGGATGATCAATGGAAACAGGATGCACCTGAGCTCAGTTTCGAGTCTCATAGCAAAGGGTCTGAATACTTATAGAAATGAGGTATCTGTTTTTTATATTTTATAAATTTGCTAAAATTTATAAAAACCTGTTTTCACTTTGTCATTATGAGGTATTGTGTGTTGATTGATGAGGAAAAATATTTATTTAATCGATTTTAGAATAAGGCTGTAACTTAACAAAAATGTGGACAAAGTCAAGGGGTCTGAATACTTTCAGAATGCTCTGTAAGCATAGAGAGATCCTATTCAATCTCTAGAGATTTCATCCTGCAAAACATCAAAGAAATAAAGGTTTAGGCTGTAGGATTGGGATACTGTTAGACATTTTGCTCATGGCTGCTAATTCTAATACATGCCCTATAATAGTGCACTAAATTATATATTTGGCACATCGTTGATCACATGTTACACATCATCAAATACAGTATATTGAGGAACAATTTACAGATAGTGTAGCATACAAATATAACTCAATTGACGAAACATGAAAGTGATTTCAATATAATCTAAATATATAGGCCTATTATACAGCCCTACTGAAGTGATTTTCTAAATATAGCCACCTCGGTTTTCGATCGAAGCATATTTTTTATCCTTCACTTGATCGATTGCAAAGACACTGACGACTTGGTGTTCGTAAGTCCACTTCGTTCCAAAGCGGTCACAGAGAGACAGACAAACAGCTTGATTCTACTGTTTGTTAAGCAGACATGTTCTGTGTATAAAGGGACATGGGCAACAACAACAAAACAAAAACATCTAAGAAAGCACTGTTCTACAAGCAGTCTGAGGTAGTCTGTAAATAAGAAGCGTTTCAGTGCCACTTTACTAATGATGCTTTTGGGGAAACAGATCGGAGAACGAAGGTTCTAATGAGGAACATAGACTTAAGATGGTTTTGGGGGAAACAGATCGGAGAACGAAGGTTCTAATGAGGAACATAGATTTAAGATGGTTTTGGGGGAACAGATCGGAGAACGAAGGTTCTAATGAGGAACATAGACTTAAGATGCTTTTGGGGAACCAGACCCAGCTCTGCGTTGAAAGCGGTGTCCCACACACGCAGGGCCGGATTAAGAAGCCCTGCGGCTTTGGTTCGAACATTGAGAGCGGGATCCTGTGGTTGTATAAAAAAAATGCAATAATTGAAAGAATGGTGTATTTTGTTGGTGTTTTTCAGAATTTTTTTGTTGGTGTTTTTCTGATTAGGGGGCCTCTTGGGCCAGTTACCTACGTGGGCCCCCTAATCAGGTATCCAATAAAGGCAGGGGCCCCAGTTACCCACGTGGGCCCCCTAATCAGTTATCCAATAAGGGCAGGGGCCCCAGTTACCTACGTGGGCCCCCTAATCAGTTATCTAATAAAGACAGGGGCCCCAGTTACCTACGTGGGCCCCCTAATCAGTTATCCAATAAAGGCAGGGGCCCCAGTTACCCACGTGGGCCCCCTAATCAGTTATCCAATAAGGGCAGGGGCCCCAGTTACCTACGTGGGCCCCCTAATCAGTTATCTAATAAAGACAGGGGCCACAGTTACCTACGTGGGCCCCCTAATCAGTTATCCAATAAAGACAGGGGCCCCAGTTACCCACGTGGGCCCCCTAATCAGTTATCCAATAAAGGCAGGGGCCCCAGTTACCCACGTGGGCCCCCTAATCAGTTATCCAATAAAGACAGGGGCCCCAGTTACCCACGTGGGCCCCCTAATCAGTTATCTAATAAAGACAGGGGCCACAGTTACCTACGTGGGCCCCCTAATCAGTTATCCAATAAAGACAGGGGCCCCAGTTACCCACGTGGGCCCCCTAATCAGTTATCCAATAAAGGCAGGGGCCCCAGTTACCCACGTGGGCCCCCTAATCAGTTATCCAATAAAGACAGGGGACCCAGTTACCCACGTGGGCCCCCTAATCAGTTATCTAATAAAGGCAGGGCCCCAGTTACCTACGTGGGCCCCCTAATCAGTTATCCAATAAGGGCAGGGGCCCCAGTTACCCACGGGGGCCCCGTACCTCATCTCCTATAGAGTGGACTCCTGAGTCTTCCTGTGGTTGGCGAATGTAGTAAAAAAAAATACAAAATATATACTACATATATAATATATACACTTATTTTGCTTCCACTTGGGACCCCACGGGCCTGGGCCCCCCACCCCACAGGCCTGGAACCCCCCACGGGCCTGGGCCCAGGGGCATCAGTAAGCCCCTGCATTAATCTGGCCCTGCACGAACGCAAAATAATTGATGGACAAGATCCTTCACATGAAGTGAAGTTGTGAGTGCCAACGGGTATGTTCATAAAGTTGAAACGTTAAAATTATTTGCTACATTTAAAAAAAAAAAATGTGTATGCAAACTTAACTTTGAAACTTGAAGTCCGAAACTAAAGAAGACAAGCAAGGAGATGGAGCTACAGAGACAGTGATCTGGTCTCACAGTATCATTATAGTTATTATAGAATGTTGGGACAACGGGTTGGAACAGAGCCAGTATCAGGGCCTAAAGAACGGGTTATTATAGAATGTCGGGACAACGGGTTGGAACAGAGCCAGTATCAGGGCCTAAAGAACGGGTTATTATAGAATGTTGGGACAACGGGTTGGAACAGAGCCAGTATCAGGGCCTAAAGAACGGGTTATTATAGAATGTTGGGACAACGGGTTGGAACAGAGCCAGTATCAGGGCCTAAAGAACGGGTTATTATAGAATGTTGGGACAACGGGTTGGAACCGAGCCAGTATCAGGGCCTAAAGAACGGGTTATTATAGAATGTTGGGACAACGGGTTGGAACAGAGCCAGTATCAGGGCCTAAAGAACGGGTTATTATAGAATGTTGGGACAACGGGTTGGAACAGAGCCAGTATCAGGGCCTAAAGAACGGGTTATTATAGAATGTCGGGACAACGGGTTGGAACAGAGCCAGTATCAGGGCCTAAAGAACGGGTTATTATAGAATGTTGGGACAACGGGTTGGAACAGAGCCAGTATCAGGGCCTAAAGAACGGGTTATTATAGAATGTTGGGACAACGGGTTGGAACAGAGCCAGTATCAGGGCCTAAAGAACGGGTTATTATAGAATGTTGGGACAACGGGTTGGAACAGAGCCAGTATCAGGGCCTAAAGAACGGGTTAATATAGAATGTTGGGACAACGGGTTGGAACAGAGCCAGTATCAGGGCCTAAAGAACGGGTTATTATAGAATGTTGGGACAACGGGTTGGAACAGAGCCAGTATCAGGGCCTAAAGAACGGGTTATTATAGAATGTTGGGACAACGGGTTGGAACAGAGCCAGTATCAGGGCCTAAAGAACGGGTTATTATAGAATGTCGGGACAACGGGTTGGAACAGAGCCAGTATCAGGGCCTAAAGAACGGGTTATTATAGAATGTCGGGACAACGGGTTGGAACAGAGCCAGTATCAGGGCCTAAAGAACGGGTTATTATAGAATGTCGGGACAACGGGTTGGAACAGAGCCAGTATCAGGGCCTAAAGAACGGGTTATTATAGAATGTCGGGACAACGGGTTGGAACAGAGCCAGTATCAGGGCCTAAAGAACGGGTTATTATAGAATGTCGGGACAACGGGTTGGAACAGAGCCAGTATCAGGGCCTAAAGAACGGGTTATTATAGAATGTTGGGACAACGGGTTGGAACAGAGCCAGTATCAGGGCCTAAAGAACGGGTTATTATAGAATGTTGGGACAACGGGTTGGAACAGAGCCAGTATCAGGGCCTAAAGAACGGGTTATTATAGAATGTTGGGACAACGGGTTGGAACAGAGCCAGTATCAGGGCCTAAAGAACGGGTTATTATAGAATGTTGGGACAACGGGTTGGAACAGAGCCAGTATCAGGGCCTAAAGAACGGGTTATTATAGAATGTCGGGACAACGGGTTGGAACAGAGCCAGTATCAGGGCCTAAAGAACGGGTTATTATAGAATGTCGGGACAACGGGTTGGAACAGAGCCAGTATCAGGGCCTAAAGAACGGGTTATTATAGAATGTCGGGACAACGGGTTGGAACAGAGCCAGTATCAGGGCCTAAAGAACGGGTTATTATAGAATGTCGGGACAACGGGTTGGAACAGAGACAGTATCAGGGCCTAAAGAACGGGTTATTATAGAATGTCGGGACAACGGGTTGGAACAGAGCCAGTATCAGGGCCTAAAGAACGGGTTATTATAGAATGTCGGGACAACGGGTTGGAACAGAGCCAGTATCAGGGCCTAAAGAACGGGTTATTATAGAATGTCGGGACAACGGGTTGGAACCGAGCCAGTATCAGGGCCTAAAGAACGGGTTATTATAGAATGTTGGGACAACGGGTTGGAACCGAGCCAGTATCAGGGCCTAAAGAACGGGTTATTATAGAATGTTGGGACAACGGGTTGGAACAGAGCCAGTATCAGGGCCTAAAGAACGGGTTATTATAGAATGTTGGGACAACGGGTTGGAACAGAGCCAGTATCAGGGCCTAAAGAACGGGTTATTATAGAATGTTGGGACAACGGGTTGGAACAGAGCCAGTATCAGGGCCTAAAGAACGGGTTATTATAGAATGTTGGGACAACGGGTTGGAACAGAGCCAGTATCAGGGCCTAAAGAACGGGTTATTATAGAATGTAGGGACAACGGGTTGGAACAGAGCCAGTATCAGGGCCTAAAGAACGGGTTATTATAGAATGTTGGGACAACGGGTTGGAACAGAGACAGTATCAGGGCCTAAAGAACGGGTTATTATAGAATGTTGGGACAACGGGTTGGAACAGAGCCAGTATCAGGACCTAAAGAACGGGTTATTATAGAATGTTGGGACAACGGGTTGGAACAGAGCCAGTATCAGGGCCTAAAGAACGGGTTATTATAGAATGTTGGGACAACGGGTTGGAACAGAGCCAGTATCAGGGCCTAAAGAACGGGTTATTATAGAATGTTGGGACAACGGGTTGGAACAGAGCCAGTATCAGGGCCTAAAGAACGGGTTATTATAGAATGTTGGGACAACGGGTTGGAACAGAGCCAGTATCAGGGCCTAAAGAACGGGTTATTATAGAATGTTGGGACAACGGGTTGGAACAGAGCCAGTATCAGGGCCTAAAGAACGGGTTATTATAGAATGTTGGGACAACGGGTTGGAACAGAGCCAGTATCAGGGCCTAAAGAACGGGTTATTATAGAATGTTGGGACAACGGGTTGGAACAGAGCCAGTATCAGGGCCTAAAGAACGGGTTATTATAGAATGTTGGGACAACGGGTTGGAACAGAGCCAGTATCAGGGCCTAAAGAACGGGTTATTATAGAATGTTGGGACAACGGGTTGGAACAGAGCCAGTATCAGGGCCTAAAGAACGGGTTATTATAGAATGTTGGGACAACGGGTTGGAACAGAGCCAGTATCAGGGCCTAAAGAACAGGTTATTATAGAATGTTGGGACAACGGGTTGGAACAGAGCAAGTATCAGGGCCTAAAGAACGGGTTATTATAGAATGTCGGGACAACGGGTTGGAACAGAGCCAGTATCAGGGCCTAAAGAACGGGTTATTATAGAATGTCGGGACAACGGGTTGGAACAGAGCCAGTATCAGGGCCTAAAGAACGGGTTATTATAGAATGTCGGGACAACGGGATGGAACAGAGCCAGTATCAGGGCCTAAAGAACGGGTTATTATAGAATGTTGGGACAACGGGTTGGAACAGAGCAAGTATCAGGGCCTAAAGAACGGGTTATTATAGAATTTTGGGACAACGGGTTGGAACAGAGCCAGTATCAGGGCCTAAAGAACGGGTTATTATAGAATGTTGGGACAACGGGTTGGAACAGAGCAAGTATCAGGGCCTAAAGAACGGGTTATTATAGAATGTCGGGACAACGGGTTGGAACAGAGCCAGTATCAGGGCCTAAAGAACGGGTTATTATAGAATGTCGGGACAACGGGTTGGAACAGAGCCAGTATCAGGGCCTAAAGAACGGGTTATTATAGAATGTCGGGACAACGGGTTGGAACAGAGCCAGTATCAGGGCCTAAAGAACGGGTTATTATAGAATGTTGGGACAACGGGTTGGAACAGAGCCAGTATCAGGGCCTAAAGAACGGGTTATTATAGAATGTTGGGACAACGGGTTGGAACAGAGCCAGTATCAGGGCCTAAAGAACGGGTTATTATAGAATGTTGGGACAACGGGTTGGAACAGAGCCAGTATCAGGGCCTAAAGAACGGGTTATTATAGAATGTTGGGACAACGGGTTGGAACAGAGCCAGTATCAGGACCTAAAGAACGGGTTATTATAGAATGTTGGGACAACGGGTTGGAACAGAGCCAGTATCAGGACCTAAAGAACGGGTTATTATAGAATGTTGGGACAACGGGTTGGAACAGAGCCAGTATCAGGGCCTAAAGAACGGGTTATTATAGAATGTCGGGACAACGGGTTGGAACCGAGCCAGTATCAGGGCCTAAAGAACGGGTTATTATAGAATGTCGGGACAACGGGTTGGAACAGAGCCAGTATCAGGGCCTAAAGAACGGGTTATTATAGAATGTCGGGACAACGGGTTGGAACAGAGCCAGTATCAGGGCCTAAAGAACGGGTTATTATAGAATGTTGGGACAACGGGTTGGAACAGAGCCAGTATCAGGGCCTAAAGAACGGGTTATTATAGAATGTTGGGACAACGGGTTGGAACAGAGCCAGTATCAGGGCCTAAAGAACGGGTTATTATAGAATGTTGGGACAACGGGTTGGAACAGAGCCAGTATCAGGGCCTAAAGAACGGGTTATTATAGAATGTAGGGACAACGGGTTGGAACAGAGCCAGTATCAGGGCCTAAAGAACGGGTTATTATAGAATGTTGGGACAACGGGTTGGAACAGAGACAGTATCAGGGCCTAAAGAACGGGTTATTATAGAATGTTGGGACAACGGGTTGGAACAGAGCCAGTATCAGGACCTAAAGAACGGGTTATTATAGAATGTTGGGACAACGGGTTGGAACAGAGCCAGTATCAGGGCCTAAAGAACGGGTTATTATAGAATGTTGGGACAACGGGTTGGAACAGAGCCAGTATCAGGGCCTAAAGAACGGGTTATTATAGAATGTTGGGACAACGGGTTGGAACAGAGCCAGTATCAGGGCCTAAAGAACGGGTTATTATAGAATGTTGGGACAACGGGTTGGAACAGAGCCAGTATCAGGGCCTAAAGAACGGGTTATTATAGAATGTTGGGACAACGGGTTGGAACAGAGCCAGTATCAGGGCCTAAAGAACGGGTTATTATAGAATGTTGGGACAACGGGTTGGAACAGAGCCAGTATCAGGGCCTAAAGAACGGGTTATTATAGAATGTTGGGACAACGGGTTGGAACAGAGCCAGTATCAGGGCCTAAAGAACGGGTTATTATAGAATGTTGGGACAACGGGTTGGAACAGAGCCAGTATCAGGGCCTAAAGAACGGGTTATTATAGAATGTTGGGACAACGGGTTGGAACAGAGCCAGTATCAGGGCCTAAAGAACGGGTTATTATAGAATGTTGGGACAACGGGTTGGAACAGAGCCAGTATCAGGGCCTAAAGAACGGGTTATTATAGAATGTTGGGACAACGGGTTGGAACAGAGCAAGTATCAGGGCCTAAAGAACGGGTTATTATAGAATTTTGGGACAACGGGTTGGAACAGAGCCAGTATCAGGGCCTAAAGAACGGGTTATTATAGAATGTTGGGACAACGGGTTGGAACAGAGCAAGTATCAGGGCCTAAAGAACGGGTTATTATAGAATGTCGGGACAACGGGTTGGAACAGAGCCAGTATCAGGGCCTAAAGAACGGGTTATTATAGAATGTCGGGACAACGGGTTGGAACAGAGCCAGTATCAGGGCCTAAAGAACGGGTTATTATAGAATGTTGGGACAACGGGTTGGAACAGAGCCAGTATCAGGGCCTAAAGAACGGGTTATTATAGAATGTAGGGACAACGGGTTGGAACAGAGCCAGTATCAGGGCCTAAAGAACGGGTTATTATAGAATGTTGGGACAACGGGTTGGAACAGAGCCAGTATCAGGGCCTAAAGAACGGGTTATTATAGAATGTTGGGACAACGGGTTGGAACAGAGCCAGTATCAGGGCCTAAAGAACGGGTTATTATAGAATGTTGGGACAACGGGTTGGAACAGAGCCAGTATCAGGACCTAAAGAACGGGTTATTATAGAATGTTGGGACAACGGGTTGGAACAGAGCCAGTATCAGGACCTAAAGAACGGGTTATTATAGAATGTTGGGACAACGGGTTGGAACAGAGCCAGTATCAGGGCCTAAAGAACGGGTTATTATAGAATGTTGGGACAACGGGTTGGAACAGAGCCAGTATCAGGGCCTAAAGAACGGGTTATTATAGAATGTCGGGACAACGGGTTGGAACAGAGCCAGTATCAGGGCCTAAAGAACGGGTTATTATAGAATGTTGGGACAACGGGTTGGAACAGAGCCAGTATCAGGGCCTAAAGAACGGGTTATTATAGAATGTTGGGACAACGGGTTGGAACAGAGCAAGTATCAGGGCCTAAAGAACGGGTTATTATAGAATTTTGGGACAACGGGTTGGAACAGAGCCAGTATCAGGGCCTAAAGAACGGGTTATTATAGAATGTTGGGACAACGGGTTGGAACAGAGCAAGTATCAGGGCCTAAAGAACGGGTTATTATAGAATGTCGGGACAACGGGTTGGAACAGAGCCAGTATCAGGGCCTAAAGAACGGGTTATTATAGAATGTCGGGACAACGGGTTGGAACAGAGCCAGTATCAGGGCCTAAAGAACGGGTTATTATAGAATGTTGGGACAACGGGTTGGAACAGAGCCAGTATCAGGGCCTAAAGAACGGGTTATTATAGAATGTTGGGACAACGGGTTGGAACAGAGCCAGTATCAGGGCCTAAAGAACGGGTTATTATAGAATGTTGGGACAACGGGTTGGAACAGAGCCAGTATCAGGGCCTAAAGAACGGGTTATTATAGAATGTTGGGACAACGGGTTGGAACAGAGCCAGTATCAGGGCCTAAAGAACGGGTTATTATAGAATGTTGGGACAACGGGTTGGAACAGAGCCAGTATCAGGACCTAAAGAACGGGTTATTATAGAATGTTGGGACAACGGGTTGGAACAGAGCCAGTATCAGGACCTAAAGAACGGGTTATTATAGAATGTTGGGACAACGGGTTGGAACAGAGCCAGTATCAGGGCCTAAAGAACGGGTTATTATAGAATGTCGGGACAACGGGTTGGAACAGAGCCAGTATCAGGGCCTAAAGAACGGGTTATTATAGAATGTTGGGACAACGGGTTGGAACAGAGACAGTATCAGGGCCTAAAGAACGGGTTATTATAGAATGTTGGGACAACGGGTTGGAACAGAGCCAGTATCAGGACCTAAAGAACGGGTTATTATAGAATGTTGGAACAACGGGTTGGAACAGAGCCAGTATCAGGGCCTAAAGAACGGGTTATTATAGAATGTTGGGACAACGGGTTGGAACAGAGCCAGTATCAGGGCCTAAAGAACGGGTTATTATAGAATGTTGGGACAACGGGTTGGAACAGAGCCAGTATCAGGGCCTAAAGAACGGGTTATTATAGAATGTTGGGACAACGGGTTGGAACAGAGCCAGTATCAGGGCCTAAAGAACGGGTTATTATAGAATGTTGGGACAACGGGTTGGAACAGAGCCAGTATCAGGGCCTAAAGAACGGGTTATTATAGAATGTTGGGACAACGGGTTGGAACAGAGCAAGTATCAGGGCCTAAAGAACGGGTTATTATAGAATTTTGGGACAACGGGTTGGAACAGAGCCAGTATCAGGGCCTAAAGAACGGGTTATTATAGAATGTTGGGACAACGGGTTGGAACAGAGCAAGTATCAGGGCCTAAAGAACGGGTTATTATAGAATGTTGGGACAACGGGTTGGAACAGAGCCAGTATCAGGGCCTAAAGAACGGGTTATTATAGAATGTCGGGACAACGGGTTGGAACAGAGCCAGTATCAGGGCCTAAAGAACGGGTTATTATAGAATGTCGGGACAACGGGTTGGAACAGAGCCAGTATCAGGGCCTAAAGAACGGGTTATTATAGAATGTCGGGACAACGGGTTGGAACAGAGCCAGTATCAGGGCCTAAAGAACGGGTTATTATAGAATGTTGGGACAACGGGTTGGAACAGAGCCAGTATCAGGGCCTAAAGAACGGGTTATTATAGAATGTTGGGACAACGGGTTGGAACAGAGCCAGTATCAGGGCCTAAAGAACGGGTTATTATAGAATGTTGGGACAACGGGTTGGAACAGAGCCAGTATCAGGACCTAAAGAACGGGTTATTATAGAATGTTGGGACAACGGGTTGGAACAGAGCCAGTATCAGGACCTAAAGAACGGGTTATTATAGAATGTTGGGACAACGGGTTGGAACAGAGCCAGTATCAGGGCCTAAAGAACGGGTTATTATAGAATGTCGGGACAACGGGTTGGAACAGAGCCAGTATCAGGGCCTAAAGAACGGGTTATTATAGAATGTCGGGACAACGGGTTGGAACAGAGCCAGTATCAGGGCCTAAAGAACGGGTTATTATAGAATGTCGGGACAACGGGTTGGAACAGAGCCAGTATCAGGGCCTAAAGAACGGGTTATTATAGAATGTCGGGACAACGGGTTGGAACAGAGCCAGTATCAGGGCCTAAAGAACGGGTTATTATAGAATGTCGGGACAACGGGTTGGAACAGAGCCAGTATCAGGGCCTAAAGAACGGGTTATTATAGAATGTCGGGACAACGGGTTGGAACAGAGCCAGTATCAGGGCCTAAAGAACGGGTTATTATAGAATGTTGGGACAACGGGTTGGAACAGAGCCAGTATCAGGACCTAAAGAACGGGTTATTATAGAATGTTGGGACAACGGGTTGGAACAGAGCCAGTATCAGGGCCTAAAGAACGGGTTATTATAGAATGTTGGGACAACGGGTTGGAACAGAGCCAGTATCAGGGCCTAAAGAACGGGTTATTATAGAATGTTGGGACAACGGGTTGGAACAGAGCCAGTATCAGGGCCTAAAGAACGGGTTATTATAGAATGTTGGGACAACGGGTTGGAACAGAGCAAGTATCAGGGCCTAAAGAACGGGTTATTATAGAATGTTGGGACAACGGGTTGGAACAGAGCCAGTATCAGGGCCTAAAGAACGGGTTATTATAGAATGTAGGGACAACGGGTTGGAACAGAGCCAGTATCAGGGCCTAAAGAACGGGTTATTATAGAATGTTGGGACAACGGGTTGGAACAGAGACAGTATCAGGGCCTAAAGAACGGGTTATTATAGAATGTTGGGACAACGGGTTGGAACAGAGCCAGTATCAGGACCTAAAGAACGGGTTATTATAGAATGTTGGGACAACGGGTTGGAACAGAGCCAGTATCAGGGCCTAAAGAACGGGTTATTATAGAATGTTGGGACAACGGGTTGGAACAGAGCCAGTATCAGGGCCTAAAGAACGGGTTATTATAGAATGTTGGGACAACGGGTTGGAACAGAGCCAGTATCAGGGCCTAAAGAACGGGTTATTATAGAATGTTGGGACAACGGGTTGGAACAGAGCCAGTATCAGGGCCTAAAGAACGGGTTATTATAGAATGTTGGGACAACGGGTTGGAACAGAGCCAGTATCAGGGCCTAAAGAACGGGTTATTATAGAATGTTGGGACAACGGGTTGGAACAGAGCCAGTATCAAGGCCTAAAGAACGGGTTATTATAGAATGTTGGGACAACGGGTTGGAACAGAGCAAGTATCAGGGCCTAAAGAACGGGTTATTATAGAATGTTGGGACAACGGGTTGGAACAGAGCCAGTATCAGGGCCTAAAGAACGGGTTATTATAGAATGTTGGGACAACGGGTTGGAACAGAGCCAGTATCAGGGCCTAAAGAACGGGTTATTATAGAATGTTGGGACAACGGGTTGGAACAGAGCCAGTATCAGGGCCTAAAGAACGGGTTATTATAGAATGTTGGGACAACGGGTTGGAACAGAGCCAGTATCAGGGCCTAAAGAACGGGTTATTATAGAATGTTGGGACAACGGGTTGGAACAGAGCAAGTATCAGGGCCTAAAGAACGGGTTATTATAGAATGTTGGGACAACGGGTTGGAACAGAGCCAGTATCAGGGCCTAAAGAACGGGTTATTATAGAATGTTGGGACAACGGGTTGGAACAGAGCCAGTATCAGGGCCTAAAGAACGGGTTATTATAGAATGTTGGGACAACGGGTTGGAACAGAGCCAGTATCAGGGCCTAAAGAACGGGTTATTATAGAATGTTGGGACAACGGGTTGGAACAGAGCCAGTATCAGGGCCTAAAGAACGGGTTATTATAGAATGTTGGGACAACGGGTTGGAACAGAGCCAGTATCAGGGACTAAAGAACGGGTTATTATAGAATGTTGGGACAGCGGGTTGGAACAGAGCCAGTATCAGGGACTAAAGAACGGGTTATTATAGAATGTTGGGAAAACGGGTTGGAACAGAGCCAGTATCAGGACCTAAAGAACGGGTTATTATAGAATGTTGGGACAACGGGTTGGAACAGAGCCAGTATCAGGGCCTAAAGAACGGGTTATTATAGAATGTTGGGACAACGGGTTGGAACAGAGCCAGTATCAGGGCCTAAAGAACGGGTTATTATAGAATGTTGGGACAACGGGTTGGAACAGAGCCAGTATCAGGGCCTAAAGAACGGGTTATTATAGAATGTTGGGACAACGGGTTGGAACAGAGCCAGTATCAGGGCCTAAAGAACGGGTTATTATAGAATGTTGGGACAACGGGTTGGAACAGAGCCAGTATCAGGGCCTAAAGAACGGGTTATTATAGAATGTTGGGACAACGGGTTGGAACAGAGCCAGTATCAGGGCCTAAAGAACGGGTTATTATAGAATGTCGGGACAACGGGTTGGAACAGAGCCAGTATCAGGGCCTAAAGAACGGGTTATTATAGAATGTCGGGACAACGGGTTGGAACAGAGCCAGTATCAGGGCCTAAAGAACGGGTTATTATAGAATGTTGGGACAACGGGTTGGAACAGAGCCAGTATCAGGGCCTAAAGAACGGGTTATTATAGAATGTTGGGACAACGGGTTGGAACAGAGCCAGTATCAGGGCCTAAAGAACGGGTTATTATAGAATGTTGGGACAACGGGTTGGAACAGAGCCAGTATCAGGGCCTAAAGAACGGGTTATTATAGAATGTAGGGACAACGGGTTGGAACAGAGCCAGTATCAGGGCCTAAAGAACGGGTTATTATAGAATGTTGGGACAACGGGTTGGAACAGAGCCAGTATCAGGGCCTAAAGAACGGGTTATTATAGAATGTTGGGACAACGGGTTGGAACAGAGCCAGTATCAGGGCCTAAAGAACGGGTTATTATAGAATGTTGGGACAACGGGTTGGAACAGAGCCAGTATCAGGGCCTAAAGAACGGGTTATTATAGAATGTTGGGACAACGGGTTGGAACAGAGCCAGTATCAGGGCCTAAAGAACGGGTTATTATAGAATGTTGGGACAACGGGTTGGAACAGAGCCAGTATCAGGGCCTAAAGAACGGGTTATTATAGAATGTCGGGACAACGGGTTGGAACAGAGCCAGTATCAGGGCCTAAAGAACGGGTTATTATAGAATGTCGGGACAACGGGTTGGAACAGAGCCAGTATCAGGGCCTAAAGAACGGGTTATTATAGAATGTTGGGACAACGGGTTGGAACAGAGCCAGTATCAGGGCCTAAAGAACGGGTTATTATAGAATGTTGGGACAACGGGTTGGAACAGAGCCAGTATCAGGGCCTAAAGAACGGGTTATTATAGAATGTTGGGACAACGGGTTGGAACAGAGCCAGTATCAGGGCCTAAAGAACGGGTTATTATAGAATGTAGGGACAACGGGTTGGAACAGAGCCAGTATCAGGGCCTAAAGAACGGGTTATTATAGAATGTTGGGACAACGGGTTGGAACAGAGCCAGTATCAGGGCCTAAAGAACGGGTTATTATAGAATGTTGGGACAACGGGTTGGAACAGAGCCAGTATCAGGGCCTAAAGAACGGGTTATTATAGAATGTTGGGACAACGGGTTGGAACCGCTAATAGCCTTATTTGGCATACACTGAAACATCCAAAACTATGATAGGCAGAGAATAATGATTTGGCGTAGATTTTTCAAAAGGTAGGATTGCAATGAATCATATATACACATTGGTTTGTTGACGAATATAACATATGAGCTTAGTTAAACTGTCATTGTCCATCAGAACCCAGAATATAAGTTTGTTTTGCATACATTGTTTGTAAACATTTGAATTGTAAACAAACACTGTATAGCATCGAAACATGGTCAACCTATAATGTTGATATCATGGATGGACATCCATTGCATCCATAGCTCTGTCCGTGCATTTGAGAGTGGTTACATCCAGCAAGATCCCTTAGCTTTTTAACAAACACGAGGTGGGGAGAATGCTTTGTTATTGCTAGAATAATGACACAGACAGACAACCTCCCTGGTCCCCACCTCCATGCTCCCCTCCTAATAGGCCTGTCCGTGCATTTGAGAATGATTACATTTCTAGAGCCCCATCCCACTGCTGTTTGCATTGTATTCCCCCCCCCCCCCCCCCCCTCTTTTTACGCTGCTGCTACTCTGTTTATCATATATGCATAGTCACTTTCACTATACATTCATGTACATACTACCTCAATCGGGGTGACCAACCAGTGCTCCCGCACATTGGCTAACTGGGCTATCTGCATTGTGTCCCACCTCCCGCCAACCCCTCCTTTTACGCTACTGCTACTCTCTGTTCATCATATATGCATAGTCACTTTAACCATATCTACATGTACATACTACCTCAATCAGCCTGACTAACCAGTGTCTGTATATAGCCTCGCTACTGTATATAGCCTGTCTTTTTACTGTTGTTTTATTTCTTTACCTACCACCTTTTTAAGCACTATTGGTTAGAGCCTGTAAGTAAGTATTTCACTGTGAGGTCTACTACACCTGTTGTATTCAGCATTTCACTGTGAGGTCTACTACACCTGTTGTATTCAGCATTTCACTGTGAGGTCTACTACACCTGTTGTATTCAGCATTTCACTGTGAGGTCTACTACACCTGTTGTATTCAGCATTTCACTGTAAGGTCTACTACACCTGTTGTATTCAGCATTTCACTGTGAGGTCTACTACACCTGTTGTATTCAGCATTTCACTGTAAGGTCTACTACACCTGTTGTATTCAGCATTTCACTGTGAGGTCTACTACACCTGTTGTATTCAGCATTTCACTGTGAGGTCTACTACACCTGTTGTATTCAGCATTTCACTGTAAGGTCTACTACACCTGTTGTATTCAGCATTTCACTGTAAGGTCTACTACACCTGTTGTATTCAGCATTTCACTGTAAGGTCTACTACACCTGTTGTATTCAGCATTTCACTGTGAGGTCTACTACACCTGTTGTGTTCAGCATTTCACTGTAAGGTCTACTACACCTGTTGTATTCAGCATTTCACTGTAAGGTCTACTACACCTGTTGTATTCAGCATTTCACTGTGAGGTCTACTACACCTGTTGTGTTCAGCATTTCACTGTGAGGTCTACTACACCTGTTGTATTCAGCATTTCACTGTAATGTCTACACCTGTTGTATTCAGCATTTCACTGTGAGGTCTACTACACCTGTTGTATTCAGCATTTCACTGTAAGGTCTACTACACCTGTTGTATTCAGCATTTCACTGTGAGGTCTACATCTGTTGTATTCAGCATTTCACTGTGAGGTCTACTACACCTGTTGTATTCAGCATTTCACTGTAAGGTCTACTACACCTGTTGTATTCAGCATTTCACTGTGAGGTCTACTACATCTGTTGTATTCAGCATTTCACTGTGAGGTCTACTACACCTGTTGTATTCAGCATTTCACTGTAAGGTCTACTACACCTGTTGTATTCAGCATTTCACTGTGAGGTCTACTACACCTGTTGTATTCAGCATTTCACTGTAAGGTCTACTACACCTGTTGTATTCAGCATTTCACTGTGAGGTCTACTACACCTGTTGTATTCAGCATTTCACTGTAAGGTCTACTACACCTGTTGTATTCAGCATTTCACTGTGAGGTCTACTACACCTGTTGTATTCAGCATTTCACTGTGAGGTCTACTACACCTGTTGTATTCAGCATTTCACTGTAAGGTCTACTACACCTGTTGTATTCAGCATTTCACTGTAAGGTCTACTACACCTGTTGTATTCAGCATTTCACTGTGAGGTCTACTACACCTGTTGTATTCAGCATTTCACTGTAAGGTCTACTACACCTGTTGTATTCAGCATTTCACTGTGAGGTCCACTACACCTGTTGTATTCAGCATTTCACTGTAAGGTCTACTACACCTGTTGTATTCAGCATTTCACTGTGAGGTCTACTACACCTGTTGTATTCAGCATTTCACTGTGAGGTCTACTACACCTGTTGTATTCAGCATTTCACTGTGAGGTCTACTACACCTGTTGTATTCAGCATTTCACTGTGAGGTCTACTACATCTGTTGTATTCAGCATTTCACTGTGAGGTCTACTACACCTGTTGTATTCAGCATTTCACTGTGAGGTCTACTACACCTGTTGTATTCAGCATTTCACTGTGAGGTCTACTACACCTGTTGTATTCAGCATTTCACTGTAAGGTCTACTACACCTGTTGTATTCAGCATTTCACTGTGAGGTCTACTACACCTGTTGTATTCAGCATTTCACTGTAAGGTCTACTACACCTGTTGTATTCAGCATTTCACTGTGAGGTCTACTACACCTGTTGTATTCAGCATTTCACTGTAAGGTCTACTACACCTGTTGTATTCAGCATTTCACTGTGAGGTCTACATCTGTTGTATTCAGCATTTCACTGTGAGGTCTACTACACCTGTTGTATTCAGCATTTCACTGTGAGGTCTACTACACCTGTTGTATTCAGCATTTCACTGTGAGGTCTACTACACCTGTTGTATTCAGCATTTCACTGTAAGGTCTACTACACCTGTTGTATTCAGCATTTCACTGTGAGGTCTACATCTGTTGTATTCAGCATTTCACTGTGAGGTCTACTACACCTGTTGTATTCAGCGCACGTGACAAATAAACATTGATTTGATTTTTCAGTGGCAGGTTGTTCTTAGTTATGACCTCAGATTGCCCCTTCATGAATGGGCTCTATGATCACTGGTTACATCACTGGAGGAGTTCACTGGAGGAGGTTGGAACTAACAACGTCCATCACACGAACAAGTGTCCCGTTCCACCGAGAGGTCGACCTCGTCTCCTAGTAACCCGCCACAAGAGAGGACGAGGTGGAGCGTCCACATCTACAATTGGCACTACACTTTTGAATTGGTATTAGTGAATAGGTATTAGAACTTGTTATTCTATGGTATTAGAACGAGTTATTCTACGAGTAGGCCTAGTAACCCTGTTTAAAAATGGGCTAAACTGAAGGTGTCGATTGAGCTGAAGTCAGAAAAATCGGTGTCCTAAATTTCATGACGAAGACAATGGGGGGGGCTACTCACGGTAGGATTTAGCCCCGGTTGGAGCCCCGCTCGCTTTGCAGCACGGAGAGTAGTGCCCGCTCCGTGCCCGGTCTCCCGTCCCGGTCTGCTTCTTCTCTGGAGAGAAGCCTAGTGACCGGCCGTTGTCAAGGTGATGTCACACAAACCGAGTAGAATGTCGGAAACATTGTTTTTACACATCCGCGTTCTAGTGGGCGTGTTGATTTAATGGCGCCGTGATCCGTAACAAATATGCACAAATGTAATTCACGATCCACAAACAAACACCTGTTGACTTGTATTTTGTAAACCAAGATTGTAATAAATGCTACATGAACAGAATAAGCAGTGAAGAACATATTTCCATAGTTATAAATAAATCAAATCACTTTTTTGTTGTTGTTGTGAGGTATCCAATCATTTCAAAACAACACTTTCCAGGTAGAACTGTCGAATCTGCATGTGTGGATCAAATGACATCTCTGGATGTGTTTTCATTTGTTAACAGAATTATGGCACTGACGTTACCATGTTGTCACTGACCACAACGGACACGTAGATTGAGTCCATCCACCCCAAACGCATTCAGGACACGCAGTTTGAAATTTAAAAAATAACTCTGAACGACCTATATTAATTTGGGAACAGGTCGAAACATTCGTGGACATTTAGCTAGCTAGCTTGCTGTTGCTAATTCATTTGTCCTGGGATATAAACATTGGGTTGTTATTTTAACTGAAATGCACATCGTCTTTTTTTTCAGTATTTTTGTAGAATATTGACCCACTTTGAGTCACACAACATTGTGTGTTCTCTACTCCCACAATTAATCCACAGATTAAAGAGGAAACCGAGTTAGTTTCTAGTAATATCTCCTGGTTCAGTCTTCTTCGTTTTGTGGATTTTATATAGAATTGGCAACAAACGTTAAGGTTCATTACTGCACTCAACCGGAGTGTGGACGTCGTTCATCTTTCAATCACCCACGTGGGTATATGCTCCTAAAGACCAATGAGGAGGTGGGAGAGGCGGGACCTGCAGCACGTCATGCATCTAAAATAGAGCCAAGTTCTATTACAGCATATTGGATGACTGTCATTCATATTCCATCCATTCACCCAGTTCAATGTAACAGTGATAGGTTTAGGTTACTGTCATTCATATTCACCCAGTTCAATGTAACAGTGATAGGTTTAGGTTACTGTCATTCATATTCACCCAGTTCAATGTAACAGTGATAGGTTTAGGTTACTGTCATTCATATTCACCCAGTTCAATGTAACAGTGATAGGTTTAGGTTACTGTCATTCATATTCACCCAGTTCAATGTAACAGTGATAGGTTTAGGTTACTGTCATTCATATTCACCCAGTTCAATGTAACAGTGATAGGTTTAGGATACTGTCATTCATATTCACCCAGTTCAATGTAACAGTGATAGGTTTAGGTTACTGTCATTCATATTCACCCAGTTCAATGTAACAGTGATAGGTTTAGGTTACTGTCATTCATATTCACCCAGTTCAATGTAACAGTGATAGATTTAGTCATCTGAATCAACACTCCATCACTCTCCTTCTTGGTAAAATAGTCCTTACACAGCCTGAAGACAGAGAGACAGACAGAACCTGAAGACAGCCCGTGAAGAGAGACTGCCCAAACTACAACAGACAGACAAAAAGATAGATAGACAGACAGACAGACAGACCTGGAGGTGTGTTGGGTCATTGTCCTGTTGAAAAACACATGATAGTCCCACTAAGCCCAAACCAGATGGGATGGTGTATCGCTGCAGAATGCTGTGGTTGCCATGCTGGTTAAGTGTGCCTTGAATTCTAAATAAATCACAGACAGTGTCACCAGAAAAGCACCCCCACACCATCACACCATCACACCTCCTCCTCCATGCTTTACGGTGGGAAATACACATGCGAAGATCATCCGTTCACCCACACCACATCTCACACCCACACCGTTCACCCACACCGTTCACCCACACCGTTCACCCACACCGCATCTCACACCCACACCGTTCACCCACACCACATCTCACACCCACACCGTTCACCCACACCGTTCACCCACACCACATCTCACACCCACACCGTTCACCCACACCGTTCACCCACACCGTTCACCCACACCGCATCTCACACCCACACCGTTCACCCACATCTCACACCCACACCGTTCACCCACACCATTCACCCACACCGTTCACCCACATCTCACACCCACACCGTTCACCCACACCATTCACCCACACCGTTCACCCACATCTCACACCCACACCGTTCACCCACACCGTTCACCCACACCGTTCACCCACACCGTTCACCCACACCACATCTCACACCCACACCGTTCACCCACACCGTTCACCCACACCACATCTCACACCCACACCGTTCACCCACACCGTTCACCCACACCGCATCTCACACCCACACCGTTCACCCACACCACATCTCACACCCACACCGTTCACCCACATCTCACACCCACACCGTTCACCCACACCATTCACCCACACCGTTCACCCACACCACATCTCACACCCACACCGTTCACCCACACCGTTCACCCACACCACATCTCACACCCACACCGTTCACCCACACCGTTCACCCACACCGCATCTCACACCCACACCGCGGCTTTGGGGTAGAAGCTGTTAATCTAACTACACTGTCCAATTTACAGTAGTTATTACAGTGAAATAATACCATGCTATTAGTTGAGGAGAGTGCACCATTATGAACTTGAAAAGTTATTAATAAACAAATAAGGCACATTTGGGCAATCTGGATACAATTTGAACAGAAATGCAATGGTTCATTGGATCAGACTAAAACTTGGCACACACTGATGCCATCTAGTGGCCAATATCTAAATTGCATCTGGGCTAGAATAATACATGATGGCCTTTCTCTTGCATTTCAAAGATGATGGTACAAAAAAAACGTTGTTTTTTTCTTTGAATTATCTTTTACCAGATCTAATGTGTTAAATTCTCCTACATTCCTTTCACATTTACACTAACTGCAAAGTGTTTCCTTTCAAATGGTATCAAGAATATGCATATCCTTGCTTCAGGGCCTGAGCTACAGGCAGTTAGATTTGGGTTAGATGTCATTTTAGACGAAAATTGAAAAAAGGGGCCAATCCTTAGAGGTACAAGAATTTAAGCTTTCTGCCAATATCAGATATGTCCATGTCCTGGGAAATGTTCTTGTCGTGCTAATCGCATTAGCCTACGTTAGCTCAACCGTCCCGCAGGGGACTCACCAATCCTGAAGAAGTTGGAGCCTTTTGGACCTAGACTTGGCACACCTGTGCGGTAGCAGAGAGAACAGTCTATGACTAGGCTGGTTGGAGTCTGACAAATTTTAGGGCCTTCCTCTGACACTGCCTGGTATTGAGATCCTGGATGGCAGGAACCTTGGCCCCAGTGATGTACTGGGCCGTACGCACTACCCTCTGTAGTGCCTTGCGGTCGGAGGCCGAGCAGTTGCCGTACCAGGCAGTGATGCAACCCGTCAGGATGCTCTCGATGGTGCAGCTGTAGAACCTTTTGAGGATCTGATTACCCATGCCAAATCTGTTCAGTCTCCTGAGGGGGAGTTGTCTTTGTCGTGCCCTCTTCACGACTGTCTTGGTGTGTTTGGACCATGATAGTTTGTTGGTGATGTGGACACCAAGGAACTTGAAGCTTTCAACATGCTCCACTACAGCCCCGTCGATGAGAATGGGGACGTGCTCGGTCCTCTTTTTCCTGTAGTCTACAGTCATCTCCTTTGTCTTGCTCACATTGAGGGAGAGGTTGTTATTCTGGCACCACACTGCCAGGTCTCTGACCTCCTCCATATAGGCTGCCTCATCGTTGTCGGTGATCAGGTCTACCACTGTTGTGTCATCGTCAAACTTAATGATGGTGTTGGAGTCGTGCCTTGCCATGCAGTCATTAGTGAACAGGGAGTACAGGAGGGGAATTAGCACCTGAGGGGCACCCGTGTTGAGGATCAGCGTGGCGGATGTGTTGTTACCTACCCTTACCACCTGGGGGCGGCCCGTCAGGAAGTCCAGGATCCAGTTGCAGAGAGAGATGTTTAGTCCCAGGGTCCTTAGCTTAGTGATGAGCTTTGAGGGCACTATGGTGTTGAACACTGAGCTGTATTGGTTAGGCAACACAAGAAAAGGTTTTGATCAGCAAGAGCAGAGACATTCAGGGCTCAGGGTTGGAATGTCCATTTCAGTGTGTAATGCAGCCTAGTTTAATGTAACCATGGATATCCCCAGTGTCTGTAATACCTCCTGACTTCAGCCCCAGTGTCTGTAATACCTCCTGACTTCATCCCCAGTGTCTGTAATACCTCCTGACTTCAGCCCCAGTGTCTGTAATACCTCCTGACGTCAGCCCCAGTGTCTGTAATACCTCCTGACTAACTTCAGCCCCAGTGTCTGTAATACCTCCTGACTAACGTCAGCCCCAGTGTCTGTAATACCTCCCGACTAACTTCAGCCCCAGTGTCTGTAAAACCTCCTGACGTCAGCCCCAGTGTCTGTAATACCTCCTGACTTCAGCTCCAGTGTCTGTAATACCTCCTGACTTCAGCCCCAGTGTCTGTAATACCTCCTGACTTCAGCCCCAGTGTCTGTAATACCTCCTGACTTCAGCCCCAGTGTCTGTAATACCTCCTGACTTCAGCCCCAGTGTCTGTAATACCTCCTGACTTCAGCCCCAGTGTCTGTAATACCTCCCGACTTCAGCCCGTGTCTGTAATACCTCCTCATTTCAGCCCCAGTGTCTGTAATACCTCCCGACGTCAGCCCCAGTGTCTGTAATACCTCCTGACTTCAGCCCCAGTGTCTGTAATACCTCCCGACGTCAGCCCCAGTGTCTGTAATACCTCCTGACTTCAGCCCGTGTCTGTAATACCTCCTGACTAACTTCAGCCCCAGTGTCTGTAATACCTCCTGACTTCAGCCCCAGTGTCTGTAATACCTCCTGACTTCAGCCCCAGTGTCTGTAATACCTCCTGACTTCAGCCCCAGTGTCTGTAATACCTCCTGACGTCAGCCCCAGTGTCTGTAATACCTCCTGACTTCAGCCCCAGTGTCTGTAATACCTCCTGACGTCAGCCCCAGTGTCTGTAATACCTCCCGACTAACTTCAGCCCCAGTGTCTGTAATACCTCCCGACGTCAGCCCCAGGGTCTGTAATACCTCCCGACGTCAGCCCCAGGGTCTGTAATACCTCCCGACGTCAGCCCCAGGGTCTGTAATACCTCCTGACGTCAGCCCCAGTGTCTGTAATACCTCCTGACGTCAGCCCCAGGGTCTGTAATACCTCCCGACGTCAGCCCCAGGGTCTGTAATACCTCCTGACTTCAGCCCCAGTGTCTGTAATACCTCCTGACGTCAGCCCCAGGGTCTGTAATACCTCCCGACGTCAGCCCCAGGGTCTGTAATACCTCCCGACGTCAGCCCCAGTGTCTGTAATACCTCCTGACGTCAGCCCCAGGGTCTGTAATACCTCCCGACGTCAGCCCCAGTGTCTGTAATACCTCCTGACTAACTTCAGCCCCAGTGTCTGTAATACCTCCTGACTTCAGCCCCAGGGTCTGTAATACCTCCCGACTTCAGCCCCAGTGTCTGTAATACCTCCTGACGTCAGCCCCAGTGTCTGTAATACCTCCTGACTTCAGCCCCAGGGTCTGTAATACCTCCTGACTTCAGCCCCAGTGTCTGTAATACCTCCTGACTTCAGCCCCAGTGTCTGTAATACCTCCTGACTTCAGCCCCAGTGTCTGTAATACCTCCTGACTTCAGCCAGTGTCTGTAATACCTCCCGACTAACTTCAGCCCCAGTGTCTGTAATACCTCCTGACTTCAGCCCCAGTGTCTGTAATACCTCCTGACTTCAGCCCCAGTGTCTGTAATACCTCCTGACTTCAGCCCCAGTGTCTGTAATACCTCCCGACTAACTTCAGCCCCAGTGTCTGTAATACCTCCTGACTTCAGCCCCAGTGTCTGTAATACCTCCCGACTAACTTCAGCCCCAGTGTCTGTAATACCTCCTGACGTCAGCCCCAGTGTCTGTAATACCTCCTGACTTCAGCCCCAGTGTCTGTAATACCTCCTGACTTCAGCCCCAGTGTCTGTAATACCTCCCGACTAACTTCAGCCCCAGTGTCTGTAATACCTCCTGACTTCAGCCCCAGTGTCTGTAATACCTCCTGACTTCAGCCCCAGTGTCTGTAATACCTCCCGACTTCAGCCCCAGTGTCTGTAATACCTCCTGACG
This sequence comes from Salvelinus fontinalis, assembly GCF_029448725.1. Classification (NCBI taxonomy): domain Eukaryota; kingdom Metazoa; phylum Chordata; class Actinopteri; order Salmoniformes; family Salmonidae; genus Salvelinus; species Salvelinus fontinalis. Next base: position 42,332,177 of record NC_074691.1, on the reverse strand, counting down.
TCAGCCCCAGTGTCTGTAATACCTCCTGACTTCAGCCCCAGGGTCTGTAATACCTCCTGACTTCAGCCCCAGTGTCTGTAATACCTCCTGACTTCAGCCCCAGTGTCTGTAATACCTCCTGACTTCAGCCAGTGTCTGTAATACCTCCCGACTAACTTCAGCCCCAGTGTCTGTAATACCTCCTGACTTCAGCCCCAGTGTCTGTAATACCTCCTGACTTCAGCCCCAGTGTCTGTAATACCTCCCGACTAACTTCAGCCCCAGTGTCTGTAATACCTCCTGACTTCAGCCCCAGTGTCTGTAATACCTCCCGACTAACTTCAGCCCCAGTGTCTGTAATACCTCCTGACTTCAGCCCCAGTGTCTGTAATACCTCCTGACTTCAGCCCCAGTGTCTGTAATACCTCCTGACTTCAGCCCCAGTGTCTGTAATACCTCCTGACTTCAGCCCCAGTGTCTGTAATACCTCCTGACTTCAGCCCCAGTGTCTGTAATACCTCCCGACTAACTTCAGCCCCAGTGTCTGTAATACCTCCTGACTTCAGCCCCAGTGTCTGTAATACCTCCCGACTAACTTCAGCCCCAGTGTCTGTAATACCTCCCGACTAACGTCAGCCCCAGTGTCTGTAATACCTCCTGACTAACTTCAGCCCCAGTGTCTGTAATACCTCCTGACTTCAGCCCCAGTGTCTGTAATACCTCCTGACGTCAGCCCCAGTGTCTGTAATACCTCCTGACTTCAGCCCCAGGGTCTGTAATACCTCCTGACTTCAGCCCCAGTGTCTGTAATACCTCCTCATTTCAGCCCCAGTGTCTGTAATACCTCCTGACTAACTTCAGCCCGTGTCTGTAATACCTCCCGACTAACTTCAGCCCCAGTGTCTGTAATACCTCCTGACTTCAGGAGATGAACCACACAGCGTAGGTCATTTGGGCTCTTTCTACCTGTAATCTGGCACATCCCTGCCTTCCTACACGTCCACATGGCCATAACCTTTCTTCACGGTTGCTTGGGGATTGTCACGTTAACTGACTTGGACTATAAATTGTTTAGGGGCCAGTTCAGATCAGGTTACCATCTGACCGACACAGACGGAAGCTAAGCAGGGTTGGTCCTGGTCAGGCCCTGGATGGGAGACCAGATGCTGCTGGAAGTGGTGTTGGAGGGCCAGTTCAGATCAGGTTGCCATCTGACCGACACAGTCACATCGGCTGGGTTCATCTCAGGAGTGGTACTGACACACACGGTCTGTTACTGTTTTCTTTTAAACAATAAAACATTTTAATTTCACCAATTTGGACTATTTTGTGTTTGTCCATTACATGAAATCCAAATAAAAATCTATTTAAAATTACAGGTTGTAATGCAACAAAATAGGAAATAGGAAACAGTCTTTGCAGTAAGGTGATATTCATTTTATTAAAGAATTCTTTGTCTTCAAAAAAGAACAAAATGGAAATCAAATGTAAAAAAAAAAAACATTACAATTAACATGTTGATATCTGATAAGTCTTTGCATATATTATATTTATTGATTGGTATGATGAATTACATTGAAATCTTGAACTAAAACCCACCCAGACCGTGTGTATTGACTCAGTGGTTAGACTGCCATCTAGTGGCCTCCAGCGGAAGTGTCTGGAGTCTAAAAATGTACTTCACTTGATCCTTACAGCAGCTCACACGTAATGGATCGGTATCACTCACTCTAAAGGAAGGCCATCAAGGTCTATAGAACAGCTGTAGTGGTCACAGCTTCACAGTTCAGTAGATTATAGTGGTGACGCTCAGTTCAGTAGATTATAGTGGTGACGTTCAGTTCAGTAGATTATAGTGGTGACGCTCAGTTCAGTAGATTATAGTGGTGACGCTCAGTTCAGTAGATTATAGTGGTGACGCTCAGTTCAGTAGATTATAGTGGTGACGCTCAGTTCAGTAGATTATAGTGGTGACGTTCAGTTCAGTAGATTATAGTGGTGACGCTCAGTTCAGTAGATTATAGTGGTGACGCTCAGTTCAGTAGATTATAGTGGTGACGTTCAGTTCAGTAGATTATAGTGGTGACGCTCAGTTCAGTAGATTATAGTGGTGACGTTCAGTTCAGTAGATTATAGTGGTGACGCTCAGTTCAGTAGATTATAGTGGTGACGCTCAGTTCAGTAGATTATAGTGGTGACGCTCAGTAGATTATAGTGGTGACGCTCAGTTCAGTAGATTATAGTGGTGACGCTCAGTTCAGTAGATTATAGTGGTGAAGCTCAGTAGATTATAGTGGTGACGCTCAGTTCAGCAGATTATAGTGGTGACGCTCAGTTCAGCAGATTATAGTGGTGACGCTCAGTAGATTATAGTGGTGACGCTCAGTTCAGCAGATTATAGTGGTGACGCTCAGTTCAGTAGATTATAGTGGTGACGCTCAGTAGATTATAGTGGTGACGCTCAGTTGATTATAGTGGTGACGCTCAGTAGATTATAGTGGTGACGCTCAGTTCAGTAGATTATAGTGGTGACGCTCAGTTCAGTAGATTATAGTGGTGACGCTCAGTTCAGTAGATTATAGTGGTGACGCTCAGTTCAGTAGATTATAGTGGTGACGCTCAGTTCAGTAGATTATAGTGGTGACGCTCAGTTCAGTAGATTATAGTGGTGACGCTCAGTTCAGTAGATTATAGTGGTGACGCTCAGTTCAGTAGATTATAGTGGTGACGCTCAGTTCAGTAGATTATAGTGGTGACGCTCAGTTCAGCTCAGCGATACTGAGCACAAGAGGACTCAGCACCTCGACTCTAAGACGCTGTATGAATACAGGCACCGAGTTGGGTATAGGAGACAGGAAGTGAATAGACATGTTTGGTCCAGTCTGTCTGTCTGGTCTGCAGTCCTCCGGGGTTAGAGCCTGGGGTTAGGGGCGGTCTGTACCGGCAGTCTACCCGCTGGAGGGAGGAGACGGGAGAGAGAGGGGGGAGACGGGAGAGAGAGAGTGGGGGGAAGACAGGAGAGACGGAGCAAGAGGGGGGGAGATGGGAGAGAGCGAGGTAGACGCGAGAGGGGGGGGGGAGACGGGAGAGAGAGAGAGAGACAGACAAACAACTCACTGAAACCATTAAATTGTACTGCCTTACAGTAACTTTAGCAGAGAGTATGTATACAGTATATTAATGACTTATTTTAAGGGAGTTGACACGTCATTTCCACGTACCCAGAGTATCTGCTAATCTCCTGATGGCTGGCTTGTTGGCTCTGAATTCACTGTGCTCAGCTCTGTAATCAGACAACACTAATAACAGCACACAGAAAGCACTGAACTGTACTACATTCAAGTGTACTATACTGAAGTGTACTATATTGAAGTGTACTACATTCAAGTGTACTATATTGAAGTGTACTATATTGAAGTGTACTAACGTTCTCAGCCTGGTCACAGCCCCCAGTCTCAGGAGAGCTGACAGGACATTCTTCTGGGTATCAGATGACAGGGCATCATAAGACTTCAGCTCGCCTAAAAACACACAAGATGACAGGCCTTCTTATTCATATAAAGATGCCGGTTGCCTTCTGAATGGAGCAGCTTTAACTTCTTATGGCTGGGTGGCAGTATTGAGTAGCTTGGATGAATAAGGTGCCCAGAGTAAACTGCCTGCTACTCAGGCCCAGAGGCTAAGATATGCATATTAGTTTGAATGATGTCTGTGAGTATAACAGAACTCATATGGCAGGCAAAAACCTGAGAAAAAAATCCAACCATGAAGTGGGAAATCTGAGGTTTGTAG
>NC_074691.1:42245089-42321253 GCF_029448725.1 Salvelinus fontinalis | reverse complement strand
GATATAGATCAGTCACAATTTACCCAGAATGCGTCACAATTCTCTGTTACAGGTGAAGACCTACCTGTGAGGATCTGCCAGTGATGAAGATGAAGTCGTTGGAGAAGAGGTCCAGGAGGAACCTGAAGTAGCTGTAGATGTCCTCTGGAGACACAGAGAGACAGAGAGACATGGTGAGACAGAGACAGGAGGAACCTGAAGTAGCTATAGATGTCCTCTGGAGACACAGAGAGACATGAACCAGAACTAGCTACAGATGGAGAGACAAGGAGACATGGTGAGACAGACAGAGACAGGAGGAACCTGGAGTAAGTCAGATGGAGAGACACGGAGACAGACAAGAACTAGCTACAGATGGAGACAAGGAGACAGACAGGAGGAACCTGGAGTATGGACAGATGGAGAGACAATGAGACATGGTGAGACAGACAGACAGGAACCAGCTACAGATGGAGAGACAGACAGGAACCAGCTACAGATGGAGAGACAAGGAGACATGGTGAGACAGACAGACAGGAACCAGCTACAGATGGAGAGACAAGGAGACATGGTGAGACAGACAGACAGGAACCAGCTACAGATGGAGAGACAAGGAGACATGGTGAGACAGACAGACAGGAACCAGCTACAGATGGAGAGACAAGGAGACATGGTGAGACAGACAGGAACCAGCTACAGATGGAGAGACAAGGAGACATGGTGAGACAGACAGACAGGAACCAACTACAGATGGAGAGACAAGGAGACATGGTGAGACAGACAGGAACCAGCTACAGATGGAGAGACAAGGAGACATGGTGAGACAGACAGACAGGAACCAGCTACAGATGGAGAGACAAGGAGACATGGTGACACAGACAGGAACCAGCTACAGATGGAGAGACAAGGAGACATGGTGAGACAGACAGGAACCAGCTACAGATGGAGAGAGAAGGAGCCAGATGATCAGTGTGTGTAACTCACCTCTCTGTGAGCTCTGTACTGTGTGTACGGCCAGAGCCAGCATGGCTGGACGTGTGAACACATGCAGCGCCTGGTTCCTATAGGCCGCAACCATAAGGACCGCCCGCGCCCGCCTGACCACACCCTCCTCTGTTGTGAAAGGCTCAGCACCCACAGGCCCCTCCTCCTCCAGCAGTGTGACGCGGCCCTGGTGACAGCGAATCACAGAGCGGTGCAGGGCCATGCTGGATGACATCACCTGGTTTTCAGGTAGCTGTTCTATAGAGGACAGAGAGAGACGACACCGCGTTGAGGACAGAGAGACGTCACTGTTGAGGACAGAGAAAGACGACACCGCGTCGAGGACAGAGAGAGACGACACCGCGTCGAGGACAGAGAGAGACGACACCGCGTCGAGGACAGAGAGAGACGTCACCGCGTCGAGGACAGAGAGAGACGACACCGCGTCGAGGACAGAGAGAGACGACACCGCGTCGAGGACAGAGAGAGACGACACCGCGTCGAGGACAGAGAGAGACGACACCGCGTCGAGGACAGAGAGAGACGTCACCGCGTCGAGGACAGAGAGAGACGACACCGCGTCGAGGACAGAGAGAGACGACACCGCGTCGAGGACAGAGAGAGACGACACCGCGTCGAGGACAGAGAGAGACGTCACCGCGTCGAGGACAGAGACAGACGACACCGCGTCGAGGACAGAAAGAGACGTCACCGCGTCGAGGACAGAGAAAGACGTCACCGCGTCGAGGACAGAGAGAGACGACACCGCGTCGAGGACAGAGACAGACGACACCGCGTCGAGGACAGAGAAAGACGACACCGCGTCGAGGACAGAGAAAGACGACACCGCGTCGAGGACAGAGACAGACGACACCGCGTCGAGGACAGAGAGAGACGTCACCGCGTCGAGGACACAGAGAGACGTCACCGCGTCGAGGACAGAGAGAGACGTCACCGCGTCGAGGACAGAGAGAGACGTCACTGCGTCGAGGACAGAGACAGACGACACCGCGTCGAGGACAGAGACAGACGACACTGCGTCGAGGACAGAGACAGACGACACCGCGTCGAGGACAGAGACAGACGACACTGCGTCGAGGACAGAGAGAGACGTCACTGCGTCGAGGACAGAGACAGACGACACCGCGTCGAGGACAGAGAGAGACGTCACTGCGTCGAGGACAGAGAGAGACGTCACTGCGTCGAGGACAGAGACAGACGACACCGCGTCGAGGACAGAGAAAGACGTCACTGCGTCGAGGACAATTCCAGGTGTGCGTGTCTTTTAGGTATGATAACATACGATTAAAAATGCAGATTTGTGTCTGTCCCATTTCTAAGTGTACCATACTGTAACATCTAGACTGGATCAGAGTAAAAAACTGAATATTCTGGGGCTGGTATCCACAAAGCCTCTCAGGGCAGGAACGCTGATCTCAGATCAGTTTAGCCTGTTAGATCATCATGAATAGGATTGTTGTAACCAGGTGGGGACCTGATCCTAGATCAGTTTAGCCTGTTAGATCATAATGAACAGGATTGTTGTAACCAGGTGGGGACCTGATCCTAGATCAGTTTAGCCTGTTAGATCATAATGAATAGGATTGTTGTAACCAGGTGGGGACCTGATCCTAGATCAGTTTAGCCTGTTAGATCATAATGAACAGGATTGTTGTAACCAGGTGGGGACCTGATCCTAGATCAGTTTAGCCTGTTAGATCATCATGAATAGGATTGTTGTAACCAGGTGGGGACCTGATCCTAGATCAGTTTAGCCTGTTAGATCATAATGAACAGGATTGTTGTAACCAGGTGGGGACCTGATCCTAGATCAGTTTAGCCTGTTAGATCATAATGAATAGGATTGTTGTAACCAGGTGGGGACCTGATCCTAGATCAGTTTAGCCTGTTAGATCATCATGAATAGGATTGTTGTAACCAGGTGGGGACCTGATCCTAGATCAGTTTAGCCTGTTAGATCATAATGAATAGGATTGTTGTAACCAGGTAACCTGATCCTAGATCAGCACTCCTTGGAACTGTGTTCCTGAGACTCTATTGGTCGAGTCTGATCAGTCTGTTGGAACAAGCTCACACTAAACCCCTCTAACTGGTGAACTGGACTTGAGAGATATATATATATATATAAATCTGACCACAGACACCAGCAGCAGTACCTGACCTTAGGTTTACTACCGTTTCAGAAACCATCTGTGTCTGTCTGTGGAAGAATCAACCAATGGCTGTACACCTACCAGCAATCAAATCAAATGTATTTACAAAACTGTTTTTACATCAGCTGATGTCTCCAAGTGCTGTACAGAAACCCAGCCTAAAACCCCCAAACAGCAAGCAATGCAGGTGTAGAAGCAACGGCTGTACACTTACCAGGCCAGTCCAGGCGGGCCCCGAAGCTGATCGCCAGCCTCTTGAGCCACAGCGTCCTCCGGGTGAGCAGCTCCCACGAGAGACCCTTCTCGTGTTCCTCTCCTGCCGCTGAAGCATCAAAAAACAGCAGCTTTTGTTAATGAGACTAAAGGACCGCAGGGATTACAGCTCGTCCTGTTTCCCTCTCACTCTCGCCGTGTACCTGGGTCTGCGTCCTGATGGTCCTGGAGCACCAGGCAGGCCATGAGAGACCAGGGGCTGAGGACGAAGCTCTGTTCCTGGATACGTACTACCTGCTGGGCTAGCCAGCTCACACACTCCTGGGTCTCTACGCTGGGCCTCTGGGGAAGGTCTCTGAGGGACGAGACCGGGGGGGGGGACGAGAAAGATTCAGAAGAGATACAATTGAAGTCGGAAGTTTAGGTTGGAGTCATTAAAAAACTTGTTTTTCAACCACTACACAAATTTCTTGTTAACAAACTATAGTTTTGGCAAGTCGGTTAGGACATCTCCTGTGTGCATGACACAAGTAATCTTTCCAACAATTGTTTACAGACAGATTATTTCACTGTATCACAATTCCAGTGGGTCAGAAGTTTACATACACTAAGTTGACTGTGCCTTTAAACAGCTTGGAAAATTCCGGAAAATGATGTCATGGCTTTAGAAGCTTCTGATAGGCTAATTGACATCATTTGAGTCAATTGGAGGTGTACCTGTGGATGTATTTCAAGGCCTACCTTCAAACTCAGTGCCTCTTTGCTTGACATCATGGGAAAATGAAATCAGCCAAGACCTCAGAAAATAAATTGTAGACCGCCACAAGTCTGGTTCTTCCTTGGGAGCAATTTCCAAACGCCTGAAGGTACCACATTCATCTGTACAAACAATAGTACGCAAGTATAAACACCATGGGACCACGCAGCCGTCATACCGCTCAGGAAGAAGACGCGTTCTGTCTCCTAGAGATGAACGTACTTTGGTGAGAAAAGTGAAAATCAATCCCAGAACAACAGCAAAGGACCTTGTGAAGATGCTGGAGGAAACAGATACAATAGTATCTATATCCACAGTAAAACGAGTCCTATATCGACATAACCTGAAAGGCCGCTCAGCAAGGAAGAAGCCACTGCACATGGGGACAAAGATCGTACTTTTTGGAGAAAAGTCCTCTGGTCTGATGAAACAAAAATATAACTGTTTGGCCATAATGACCATCGTTATGTTTGGAGGAAAAAGGGGGAGGCTTGCAAGCCGAAGAACACCATCCCAACCGTGAAGCACGGGGGTGGCAGCATCATGTTGTGGGGGTGCTTTGCTGCAGGAGGGACTGGTGCACTTCACAAAATAGATGGCATCATGAGGATGGAAAATTATGTCAATATATTGAAGCAACATCTCAAGACATCAGTCAGGAAGTTAAAGCTTGGTCGCAAATGGGTCTTCCAAATGGACAATGACCCCAAGCATACTTCCAAAGTTGTAGCAAAATGGCTTAAGGACAACAAAGTCAAGGAATTGGAGTGGCCATCACAAAGCCCAGACCTCAATCCTATAGAAGATTTGTGGCATAACTGAAAAAGCGTGTGGGAGCAAGGAGGCCTACAAACCTGACTCAGTTACACCAGCTCTGTCAGCAGGAATGGGCCAAAATTCACCCAACTTATTGTGGGAAGCTTGTGGAAGGCTACCTGAAACGTTTGACCCAAGGTAAACAATTTAAAGGCAACGCTACCAAATACTAATTGAGTGTCTGTAAACTTCTGACCCACTGGGAATGTGATGAAAGAAATAAAAGCTGAAATAAATAATTCTACTTTTATTCTGACATTTCACATTCTTCAAATGAAGTGGTGATCCTAACTGACCTAAAACAGGGAATTTTTACTAGGATTAAATGTCAGGAATTGTGAAAAACTGAGTTTAAATGTATTTGGCTAAGGTGTATGTAAACTTCCGACTTCAACTGTACGAGCAGAAGGAAAGAGTTTTGTTCTGAAGACCAAGATATGCCTGAGATAAGACACAAAGAGAGAACGCTGGCTGACTGACAGAGAGGGGGGGGGGGGGGTAGAGAGAGAGGGGGGTGGAGAGAGAGGGGGGGGTAGAGGGAGAACGCTGGCTGACTGACAGAGGGGGGGGGTAGAGAGAGAGGGGGGTGGAGAGAGAGGGGGGTAGAGGGAGAACGCTGGCTGACTGACAGAGGGGGGGGGGGTAGAGAGGGAGGGGGGCAGAGAGGGAGAGGGGTAGAGAGGGAGGGGGGTAGAGGGAGAGCGCTGTCTGACTGACAGGGGGGGGGGTAGAGAGGGAGGGGGGTAGAGGGAGAACGCTGGCTGACTGACAGAGGGGGGGGGGGGGGGTAGAGAGGGAGGGGGGTAGAGGGAGAACGCTGGCTGACTGACAGAGAGGGGGGGGGGGGGGTAGAGAGAGAGGGGGGTGGAGAGAGAGGGGGGTAGAGGGAGAACGCTGGCTGACTGACAGAGGGGGGGGGTAGAGAGAGAGGGGGGTGGAGAGAGAGGGGGGTAGAGGGAGAACGCTGGCTGACTGACAGAGGGGGGGGGGGGGTAGAGAGGGAGGGGGGCAGAGAGGGAGAGGGGTAGAGAGGGAGGGGGGGTAGAGGGAGAGCGCTGTCTGACTGACAGGGGGGGGGGTAGAGAGGGAGGGGGGTAGAGGGAGAACGCTGGCTGACTGACAGAGGGGGGGGGGGGGGGGGGTAGAGAGGGAGGGGGGTAGAGGGAGAACGCTGGCTGACTGACAGAGGGGGGGGGGTAGAGAGGGAGGGGGGCAGAGAGGGAGCGCTGGCTGACTGACAGAGGGGGGGGGGGGGTAGAGAGGGAGGGGGGTAGAGAGGGAGGGGGGGGTAGAGGGAGAACGCTGGCTGACTGAAAGAGGGGGGGGGGGGGGGGTAGAGAGGGAGGGGGGCAGAGAGGGAGTGCTGGCTGACTGACAGAGGGGGGGGTAGAGAGGGAGGGGGGTAGAGGGAGAGCGCTGTCTGACTGACAGAGGGGGGGGGGTAGAGAGGGAGGGGGGTAGAGGGAGAGCGATGTCTGACTGACAGAGGGGGGGTAGAGAGGGAGGGGGGTAGAGGGAGAGCGCTGGCTGACTGACAGAGGGGGGGTAGAGAGGGACGGGGGTAGAGGGAGAGCGCTGGCTGACTGACAGAGGGGGGGTAGAGAGGGAGGGGGGTAGAGAGGGAGGGGGGGTAGAGGGAGAGCGATGTCTGTTTGACAGAGGGGGGGTAGAGAGGGAGGGGGGTAGAGAGGGAGGGGGTAGAGGGAGAGCGCTGTCTGACTGACAGAGGGGGGGGGGGGTAGAGAGGGAGGGGGGTAGAGAGGGAGGGGGGGTAGAGGGGGAGCGCTGTCTGACTGACAGAGGGGGGGTAGAGAGGGAGGGGGTAGAGAGGGAGGGGGTAGAGAGGGAGGGGGTAGAGGGAGAGCGCTGTCTGACTGACAGAGGGGGGGGGGTAGAGAGGGAGGGGGGTAGAGAGGGAGGGGGTAGAGGGAGAGCGCTGTCTGACTGACAGAGGGGGGGGGGGTAGAGAGGGAGGGGGGTAGAGAGGGAGGGGGGTAGAGAGGGAGGGGGGTAGGGGGAGAGCGCTGTCTGACTGACAGAGGGGGGGGTAGAGAGGGAGGGGGGTAGAGGGGGAGGGGGGTAGAGGGGGAGCGCTGTCTGACTGACAGAGGGGGGGGGTAGAGAGGGAGGGGGTAGAGAGGGAGAGGGGGTAGAGAGGGAGAGGGGGTAGAGAGGGAGGGGGGTAGAGAGAGAGGGGGGGTAGAGAGGGAGGGGGGGTAGAGAGGGAGGGGGGGTAGAGAGGGAGGGGGGGTAGAGAGGGAGGGGGGTAGAGAGAGAGAACGCCGGCTGTGGTTGTGTACCTGGGCAGGAGGTTGTATTCACAGCGGTCCACCCTCCCCTTAGTCAGCTGTCTGACTGACAGAGGCATACCGAAGTACACGTGCATACTGCCATAGTCCTCCTCTAGTACCCTCCTAGCCTTCAATAGGCCCTGTGGGGGGTGGCGAGAGAGGGGGGGGGGGGGGGGGTAGAGAGAGAACGAGAGTCAATATAGGTGTGTGGCTGGGTGGTACCACTCTCAGTGAATACAGGGGTGTGGCTGGGTCGTACCACCTAGTGAATACAGGGGTGTGGCTGGGTGGTACCACTCTCAGTGAATACAGGGGTGTGGCTGGGTCGTACCACCTAGTGAATACAGGGGTGTGGCTGGGTGGTACCACTCTCAGTGAATACAGGGGTGTGGCTGGGTGGTACCACTCAGTGAATACAGGGGTGTGACTGGGTGGTACCACTCTCAGTGAATACAGGGGTGTGGCTGGGTCGTACCACGGTGGTCTCTCTGGGTTTGGGGACCCCCAGTAGTTCATGTGCCAGTAGAGACTCCTCCTCCAGGACCCTGTCATAGCTGATACTGATGGGTTGTACCACTCTTAGTGAATAGAGGGGGGTGTATGGGTCGTACCACTTGTTACGTTCCCCAGTTTCTGTGTTCTGTTTTGTATTTGAGTGTGTGTTTCAGGAGATGGCTTCCTGAAGTACTCCCCAACCAGGTGATTGGTCAACCCCAGGCTAATTGGTGATTGGAGCTGACCCCGCCCCCTCGTCAAGAAGCAGCTGACACTAATTACCATTGCCACCTGAAGATAAAAGCCAGTGTTCTGCCCCAAGAGAGTGAAGATTGAGATTGAGAGGAGAGAGATTGAGAGAGAATTGAATATTTTGGAAAGATTGAGAGAAATTAGATTGTGATATAGTGTTGGTTGTGTATCAGAAAGTGTGGTATGTACTGTTGTTGTTGGTAGCAGTTTTTCTATGTCCTGTGTTTGTGAGTGTTTGTGAAATCATTAATAATTACTCTGTTTCATTTGTTCCCAGGGGGGAAGGAGAAGGCACTTTGGGAGTGCTTAGGCAAGAGGCCCGCGGGCATACATATACCCGTAGTATATTTACTGTCTAGGCACACTAGGTAAGACCTGGGCGGACCACCCCCTGTATTTTGGTTAGGGCACCAGACGGTGCTAAGTTAGGTAAGTTAAGTGGGTAGGCAGGTTAGATAGGAGAGGGGGAACTTTGATATTTACTTTCTTTGCTTTGGTTCCGTCCAGCCCCTTTTCCCCATATTACCGTGTAAGAAAATAAATTCTGAGTAAACGGTAAATTCTGCTTTTGTGTCATCCTTACTCGCACCTACAGTCCATACCTCTTGCACTTCAGAGAGTTGAGTTGTAGCAGGGAGTTGCGTTCCCTCTTCTCAGAGGCGTGCGTAACATAATGGGGGCTCATCCGGGATTCCATTAAACCCACCGGACCCTGCTGCACTGAGCTCTCTGTGGTTAGTGATTGAGGTGTGATGGTAGGTTGTGAGTTTGGATGACTTGTTTAGTTTGTGTTTTCAGTAGATTGTTGTGTACAAGATGGCTGCCTCAGCCATCTCCAAGTTCATTGAAGCGCCCTCTATTGATTGTTTGGTGAGGTTTCGAAAAGTAGACCTTATAGCTATAGCTGACCATTATGGATTTGTTATCCCTGAGAAAGCCCTAAAGGCTGAGCTTTTGGTGCTAGTCAGGGAGGGTTTAGTGAGAGAAAGAATTCTCTCATTGAAAGGAGAGGAGACGGGTAGACTTTCCGATGCCAAGTCGGAGGACAGGGCGGAGGAAGGGGTTGCTCGTACCCCCTTTACATTGCCTCGATTCGATCCTTTATCTTCTGCTTCAGGTCGTTCAGACGGGACCGCTAGGCTAAAGGTGAGGCTGGCCCGGTTAGAAATGGAGCAAAAAGATAAAGAGAGACAAATGCATTTTGATCTTGAAATTAGGAAAATAGAAGCCGACAAGGAGGTGAGGATCCGACAACTGGAGATAGAAGCTGGCTCCGGTACGACTCCAAAAGCTGCTCAGCATCAAGCCCACTTTGATGTAAGTAAAAATATAGCTTTAGTCCCACCATTCCGAGAGTCGGAAGTGGATTCCTATTTTTCTGCATTTGAGCGTGTGGCCGCTGCGCTGCATTGGCCACTCGAGGTTTGGCCTCTCCTGTTGCAATGTAAATTGTCTGGGAAAGCCCAGGAAGTAGTAGCTGCTCTCTCCCTGGAAGACAGTTTACACTATGATACAGTTAAAACTACCGTGTTGCGGGCTTATGAGTTGGTGCCTGAAGCTTATAGACAGCGCTTCAGGAACCACAAGAAACCCTCTCACCGTACTTTTGTTGAGTTTGCTAGGGACAAAGAGTCTCTGTTTAATCGATGGTGTTCAGCCAGCAAAGCTAACACCTTTGCTGATATTCGGGAGTTGATGCTGTTGGAGGATTTTAAAAGCAACCTCCCTGATAGAATTGTAGTTCATTTAAATGAACAGAAAGTGGTGACATTGGCCCAGGCAGCAGTGTTGGCAGATGAGTACGCTTTGACACACAAGACTGTCTTTGGTGCACCTCGTTTTGAAGGTAGACTGATTACGTCATCAGTGCCTCATTCAGGTCGTTTTTCCTCTGACAAGTCTTTTCATGAAATCCGTGAATGTTTTTACTGTCACCAAAAGGGTCACGTGATTGCGGACTGCCCAGTTTTGAAAAATAAACCGAAACAGTCCCAGTCACCGTCCCCAAAAAGGAAAAGTTTGGGTTTAGTCAAGTCTTTGGCTCGTCCGTTGGTCCGAGGTATTGATTCAGCATTTGAGAAACCGGATCCTGTCTATGCTCCGTTTATCTCTACCGGTTGTGTTTCCTTAACTGGAGAACAAGCTGATCAAAAGCCAATTAAAATCTTACGAGACACCGGGGCGGCGCAGTCAGTAATCATTACTGATGCTTTACCCTGGTCTCCTGAAACGTATTGTGGCTCACATGTTATATTACAGGGGATAGAGACAAAAACAGTACCTGTACCATTACACTGGGTCCACTTAGTGTCAGACTTGGTATCAGGACGTTTCCGTGTTGGTGTAGTGTCTACACTGCCAGTAAAAGGAGTCACATTGCTATTAGGGAATGATATTGCTGGTGGTAACGTTACTCCTGTGTTAGAGGTAGTAGACAACCCAGAAATCAAAATTGCAGATGAGAAATTGGTTCAAGCATTTCCACATGTTTTTCCTGCTTGTGTGTTAACGAGGGCACAATCTCGCAAGCTTGGAGATGTGGTGGATTTGGCTAGTTCCATTTTTGAGAATGTTGAAGTAGAAGACAATGCACCGAGTATTCCTTCTGCAAGTCCGACAGTTTTTACTCCTGTAAAAACTAAGGAAGGGGACTGCGAAATCGCGCCCCAATTACATGACATTCTTTTGTCTGTCACCCCTGAGAAGGTGATTGAATGTCAAAAAGGAGACACCAGTCTTCGTAAGTGTTTTGCTTCGGTAATTTCCATTGAAGAAGCTAAAACTAGAGAGACTGCCTACTTTATGGAAGCAGGAGTTTTGATGCGTAAATGGGCAGCTCATGACACCGTTAATGACTGGAGTGAAGTGTGTCAAGTGGTTGTTCCTACACCGTTCCGACAGCAGGTGCTGTCACTCGCCCATGACCAGGCGTGGTCTGGACATTTGGGGATCACAAAGACTTATAACCGGGTCCTTCGTCATTTTTTTTGGCCAGGTTTGAAGTCTGATGTGGTCCAATTTTGTAAAACATGTCACGTATGTCAACTCACTGGGAAAGCGAATCAAACAGTTCCTAGAGCACCGCTCTACCCGATTCCTGTGGTGGGGGAACCGTTTGAAAGAGTGATAGTTGATTGTGTAGGTCCGTTGCCGAAAACCAGGTCAGGTAACCAGTTCCTATTAACAATAATGTGCAGTGCTACTCGATACCCAGAGGCTATTCCTCTCCGTACTATTACGGCTAAGACTGTGGTGAAGGCACTGGTGAAGTTCTTCTCTACGTTTGGACTCCCTAAAGTAATCCAAACAGATCAGGGATCCAACTTTATGTCCAAAATGTTTTCAAATGTGTTAAAGACATTGTGTATTTCCCATCAGGTCTCAAGTCCGTATCATCCAGAGAGTCAAGGGGCTCTCGAACGCTGGCATCAGACGCTGAAGGCAATGCTACGCAAGTATTGTATGGATACCAGTACCGATTGGGATGAGGGGGTGCCCTTTGTCCTATTTGCTATAAGGGAAACGATACAAGAGTCCTTAGGGTTCAGCCCTGCTGACCTTGTGTTTGGACATACCCCAAGGGGTCCGCTGAAAGTGTTGAAGGAGCATATCTTATCTCCTACACCCAGTAGCGCCCCTAAAAATGTGTTGGATTATGTCAGTAAGATGCGGGGGAGACTGCACGCCGCATGTGCGTTGGCCCAAAAGTCTCTTTCCTCTTCGCAAAAACGCATGAAGGTGCATTATGACAAAAAGGCTGTTGGCCGTTCTTTTGCACCAGGGGATCAAGTTTTAGTTTTGTTGCCAATTCCTGGCTCATCTCTGTCAGCACGTTTTTCTGGACCATATTTGGTGGAAAAGAAACTCAGTGACACAAACTATGTGATAAAGACCCCAGATCGAAGGCGTTCTTCCCGTGTGTGTCATGTTAACATGCTAAAAGAATATTATGTACGTGACTCTCCACACAGCTCCTCAAGTAAGCCGGTCCAGCCCGCCGTCTCCAGTGTGGCTGCGGTGGTGCTGAAGCCTGGCTGGGACCTAGAGGAGGATAAGGAGGATGGGTTGGAGTTACGCCATACGTTACAGCAGTGTGAACGCCTATGTAATTCAGAGATGCTGAAGAAGTTACCCTCTCAAATGGAACATTTGGATAACGATCAAACTAAGGACCTTATCCTATTGATAAACAGTTTTCTCAGTGTGTTTCAGGACGTTCCAAGTCGCACGTCCATCTTGGAACATGACGTGGATGTGGGCAACGCTGCTCCTATACGTCAGCATCCGTACCGGGTTAATACAAAGAAAAGGGAGGTAATGAAAAGTGAGGTAGCTTATTTATTACAGAATGACATGGCAAAACCCAGTAACAGCTCCTGGAGTTCCCCATGTATTCTTGTTCCTAAGCCTGACGGTACGTCCCGCTTATGCACGGACTATCGTCGAGTAAATGCAGTTACAAAGTCTGATTCTTTTCCTCTACCTCGATTAGATGACTGCATTGATAGAATTGGCTCTGCTGCTTACGTTAGTAAGTTAGATTTGTTAAAAGGTTATTGGCAGGTGCCTCTGACCTCTAGAGCTTCTGACATATCGGCTTTTGTTACGCCTGATAACTTTGTACAATACACTGTGATGCCCTTTGGCATGTGTAATGCACCTGCTACTTTTCAGCGTCTAGTTAACATTGTGTTTGCAGATGTGCCAAATTGTACTGCATACCTTGATGATGTGGTGATACATTCGTCTACTTGGTCTGATCATCTCTCCACTTTGAAAAGTGTGTTTCAGCGGTTGGAGAATGCTTCTTTAACCCTCAATTTGGCCAAGTGTGAGTTTGGGAAGGCTACGGTGACTTACTTAGGGAAACAAGTGGGACGAGGTCAAGTGCGCCCAGTAACTGGCAAGGTGGAGGCAATTGTTGCTTTTCCTGCTCCCACGACTCGACGCCAGTTGCGCAGATTCCTAGGGATGGTAGGGTACTATCGTACATTCTGTAAGAATTTCTCGACGGTAGTAGCTCCCCTTTCATCTCTGCTTAGTCCCAAGGTACCATTTAGGTGGTCCAAGGACTGTAACCATGCGTTTGAGTCCGCTAAAGCGCTACTTTGTAGTGCCCCAGTGCTTGCCGCCCCCAACTTTGACAAACCTTTTAAGTTGGAGGTTGACGCTAGTATAGTGGGGGTGGGTGCGGTTCTCTTACAGGAAGATGAAGACGGAGTGGATCGGCCCGTCAGTTTCTTCTCCCGTAAGTTCAACTCGTGTCAGTCAAGGTACTCCACAATTGAACAAGAGACGCTAGCTTTATTGCTAGCCTTACAGTTCTTTGAGGTATATGTGGGATCCAGTGCCTTTCCTGTAATGGTCTTCACGGACCATAATCCTTTAGTGTTCTTAAAGCAAATGTACAATCAGAACCGCCGCCTTATGCGGTGGGCTCTGATTGTACAAGGATATAATGTACAGATAGCCTATGTGAAGGGCTCAGCGAATGTGGTTGCTGACGCTCTATCACGGGTTTACTAACTGGGGAAGCGTTGGTTTTTGTTATTACAAACTGTATGTTTGCAATTTTTGTGGTGGGCGTGTTACGTTCCCCAGTTTCTGTGTTCTGTTTTGTATTTGAGTGTGTGTTTCAGGAGATGGCTTCCTGAAGTACTCCCCAACCAGGTGATTGGTCAACCCCAGGCTAATTGGTGATTGGAGCTGACCCCGCCCCCTCGTCAAGAAGCAGCTGACTCTAATCACCATTGCCACCTGAAGATAAAAGCCAGTGCTCTGCCCAGGAAGAGGGAAGATTGAGATTGAGAGGAGAGAGGAGAGAGATTGAGAGAGAATTGAATATTTTGGAAAGATTGAGAGAAATTAGATTGTGATATAGTGTTGGTTGTGTATCAGAAAGTGTGGTATGTACTGTTGTTGTTGGTAGCAGTTTTTCTATGTCCTGTGTTTGTGAGTGTTTGTGAAATCATTAATAATTACTCTGTTTCGTTTGTTCCCAGGGGGGGAAGGAGAAGGCACTTTGGGAGTGCTTAGGCAAGAGGCCCGCGGGCATACATATACCCGTAGTATATTTACTGTCTAGGCACACTAGGTAAGACCTGGGCGGACCACCCCCTGTATTTTGGTTAGGGCACCAGACGGTGCTAAGTTAGGTAAGTTAAGTGGGTAGGCAGGTTAGATAGGAGAGGGGGAATTTTGATATTTACTTTCTTTGCTTTGGTTCCGTCCAGCCCCTTTTCCCCATATTACCGTGTAAGAAAATAAATTTGAGTAAACGGTAAATTCTGCTTTTGTGTCATCCTTACTCGCACCTACAGTCCATACATACCTCTTGCACTTCAGAGAGTTGAGTTGTAGCAGGGAGTTGCGTTCCCTCTTCTCAGAGGCGTGCGTAACACCACTCTTAGTGAATATAGGGGGGTGTATGGGTCGTACCACTCTTACTGAATATGGGAGTGTGTATGGGTCGTACCACTCTTAGTGAATATAGGGGGGTGTATGGGTCGTACCATGGTGGTCTCTCTGGGCTTGGGGACCCCCAGTAGTTCATGTGCCAGTAGAGACTCCTCCAGGACCCTGTCATAGCTGATACTGATGGGTCGTACCACTCTTAGTGAATATAGGGGGGTGTATGGGTCGTACCACTCTTAGTGAATATAGGGGGGTGTATGGGTCGTACCACTCTTAGTGAATATAGGGGGGTGTATGGGTCGTACCACTCTTAGTGAATAGAGGGGGGTGTATGGGTCGTACCACTCTTAGTGAATATGGGAGTGTGTATGGGTCGTACCACTCTTAGTGAATATAGGGGGGTGTATGGGTCGTACCATGGTGGTCTCTCTGGGCTTGGGGACCCCCAGTAGTTCATGTGCCAGTAGAGACTCCTCCAGGACCCTGTCATAGCTGATACTGATGGGGACCAGCGTGATGTCATACACCTCCCCTTTAAAGAACGGCTCCAGGACCATGTGCATCATACCTGCAGGGACAGACGGGTAACAGGACAGGTTATTGAGACGGGTAACAGGACGGGTTATTGAGACGGGTAACAGGACGGGTTATTGAGACGTAACAGGACGGGTTATTGAGACGGGTAATTGAGACGGGTAACAGGACGGGTTAATGAGACGGGTAACAGGCCAGGTTAGTGAGACGGGTAACAGGACAGGTTAGTGAGACGGGTAACAGGACAGGTTAATGAGACAGACGGGTAACAGGACAGGTTATTGAGACGGGTAACAGGACGGGTTAATGAGACGGGTAACAGGACGGGTTAATGAGACGGGTAACAGGCCAGGTTAGTGAGACGGGTAACAGGCCAGGTTAGTGAGACGGGTAACAGGACTGGTTAATGAGACGGGTAACAGGCCAGGTTATTGAGACGGGTAACAGGCCAGGTTAATGAGACGGGTAACAGGCCAGGTTAATGAGACGGGTAACAGGCCAGGTTAATGAGACGGGTGACAGGTTAATGAGACGGGTGACAGGTTAATGAGACGGGTACCAGGACAGGTTAATGAGACGGGTAACGAGACAGGTTAATGAGACGGGTTAATGAGACGGGTTAATGAGACGGGTACCAGGACAGGTTAGTGAGACGGGTAACAGGACAGGTTAATGAGACGGGTACCAGGACAGGTTAACGAGACGGGTTAACGAGACGGGTTAATGAGACGGGTTAACGAGACGGGTTAATGAGACGGGTTAATGAGACGGGTTAATGAGACGGGTTAATGAGACGGGTACCAGGACAGGTTAGTGAGACGGGTAACAGGACAGGTTAGTGAGACGGGTGACAGGTTAATGAGACGGGTGACAGGTTAATGAGACGGGTGACAGGTTAATGAGACGGGTGACAGGTTAATGAGACGGGTACCAGGTTAATGAGACGGGTACCAGGTTAATGAGACGGGTACCAGGTTAATGAGACGGGTACCAGGTTAATGAGACGGGTACCAGGTTAATGAGACGGGTACCAGGTTAATGAGACGGGTACCAGGACAGGTTAATGAGACGGGTACCAGGACAGGTTAATGAGACGGGTACCAGGACAGGTTAATGAGACGGGTACCAGGACGGGTTAATGAGACGGGTACCAGGACGGGTTAATGAGACGGGTACCAGGACGGGTTAATGAGACGGGTAACAGGACGGGTTAATGAGACGGGTAACAGGACGGGTTAATGAGACGGGTAACAGGACGGGTTAATGAGACGGGTAACAGGACGGGTTAATGAGACGGGTAACAGGACGGGTTAATGAGACGGGTAACAGGACGGGTTAATGAGACGGGTAACAGGACGGGTTAATGAGACGGGTAACAGGACGGGTTAATGAGACGGTAACAGGACGGGTTAATGAGACGGGTAACAGGGCAGGTTAATGACAGACAGACAGGTAACAGGACAGGTGAATTAGAGACAGACAGACAGGTAACAGGACATGTTAATTAGCCACAGACAGACAGGTAACAGGACATGTTTGATAGCCACAGACAGACAGGTAACAGGACGTGTTAATTAACCACAGACAGACAGGTAACAGGACGTGTTAATTAACCACAGACAGACAGGTAACAGGACGTGTTAATTAGCCACAGACAAACAGACGTGCGAGCACACACCCCCATTCACCTAACTTGGGTGTCAGGGACTTGAGCGTCCTGCTCCTCAGACCCTCCACATAGAACTCCACAGGAGCATACCCTGTCTGAGGAGAGAGAGAAGACACTAGTTACAACTCTACAGGAGCATACCCTGTCTGAGGAGAGAGAGAAGACACTAGTTACAACTCTACAGGAGCATACCCTGTCTGAGGAGAGAGAGAGAAGACACTAGTTACAACTCTACAGGAGCATACCCTGTCTGAGGAGAGAGAGAAGACACTAGTTACAACTCTACAGGAGCATACCCTGTCTGAGGAGAGAGAGAAGACACTAGTTACA
Organism: Salvelinus fontinalis; assembly: GCF_029448725.1. NCBI lineage: Eukaryota > Metazoa > Chordata > Actinopteri > Salmoniformes > Salmonidae > Salvelinus > Salvelinus fontinalis. The sequence continues at coordinate 42,304,345 of NC_074691.1, read as the reverse complement.
ACTCTACAGGAGCATATCCTGTCTGAGGAGAGAGAGAAGACACTAGTTACAACTCTACAGGAGCATACCCTGTCTGAGGAGAGAGAGAAGACACTAGTTACAACTCTACAGGAGCATACCCTGTCTGAGGAGAGAGAGAAGACACTAGTTACAACTCTACAGGAGCATACCCTGTCTGTCTGAGGAGAGAGAAGACACTAGTTACAACTCTACAGGAGCATACCCTGTCTGTCTGAGGAGAGAGAAGACACTAGTTACAACTCTACAGGAGCATACCCTGTCTGAGGAGAGAGAGAAGACACTAGTTACAACTCTACAGGAGCATACCCTGTCTGAGGAGAGAGAGAAGACACTAGTTACAACTCTACAGGAGCATACCCTGTCTGAGGAGAGAGAGAGAAGACACTAGTTACAACTCTACAGGAGCATACCCTGTCTGAGGAGAGAGAGAAGACACTAGTTACAACTCTACAGGAGCATACCCTGTCTGAGGAGAGAGAGAGAAGACACTAGTTACAACTCTATAGGAACATACCCTGTCTGAGGAGAGAGAGAAGACACTAGTTACAACTCTACAGGAGCATACCCTGTCTGAGGAGAGAGAGAAGACACTAGTTACAACTCTACAGGAGCATATCCTGTCTGAGGAGAGAGAGAAGACACTAGTTACAACTCTACAGGAGCATACCCTGTCTGAGGAGAGAGAGAAGACACTAGTTACAACTCTACAGGAGCATACCCTGTCTGAGGAGAGAGAGAAGACACTAGTTACAACTCTACAGGAGCATACCCTGTCTGTCTGAGGAGAGAGAAGACACTAGTTACAACTCTACAGGAGCATACCCTGTCTGTCTGAGGAGAGAGAAGACACTAGTTACAACTCTACAGGAGCATACCCTGTCTGAGGAGAGAGAGAAGACACTAGTTACAACTCTACAGGAGCATACCCTGTCTGAGGAGAGAGAGAAGACACTAGTTACAACTCTACAGGAGCATACCCTGTCTGAGGAGAGAGAAGACACTAGTTACAACTCTACAGGAGCATACCCTGTCTGAGGAGAGAGAGAAGACACTAGTTACAACTCTACAGCAGCATACCCTGTCTGAGGAGAGAGAGAAGACACTAGTTACAACTCTACAGGAGCATACCCTGTCTGAGGAGAGAGAGAAGACACTAGTTACAACTCTACAGGAGCATATCCTGTCTGAGGAGAGAGAGAAGACACTAGTTACAACTCTACAGGAGCATACCCTGTCTGAGGAGAGAGAGAAGACACTAGTTACAACTCTACAGGAGCATACCCTGTCTGTCTGAGGAGAGAGAGAAGACACTAGTTACAACTCTACAGGAGCATACCCTGTCTGTCTGAGGAGAGAGAAGACACTAGTTACAACTCTACAGGAGCATACCCTGTCTGAGGAGAGAGAAAAGACACTAGTTACAACTCTACAGGAGCATACCCTGTCTGAGGAGAGAGAGAAGACATTAGTTACAACTCTACAGGAGCATACCCTGTCTGTCTGAGGAGAGAGAAGACACTAGTTACAACTCTACAGGAGCATTCCCTGTCTGAGGAGAGAGAGAAGACACTAGTTACAACTCTACAGGAGCATACCCTGTCTGAGGAGAGAGAGAGAAGACACTAGTTACAACTCTACAGGAGCATACCCTGTCTGAGGAGAGAGAGAAGACACTAGTTACAACTCTACAGCAGCATACCCTGTCTGAGGAGAGAGAGAAGACACTAGTTACAACTCTACAGGAGCATACCCTGTCTGAGGAGAGAGGGAAGACACTAGTTACAACTCTACAGGAGCATACCCTGTCTGAGGAGAGAGAGAAGACACTAGTTACAACTCTACAGGAGCATACCCTGTCTGTCTGAGGAGAGAGAAGACACTAGTTACAACTCTACAGGAGCATACCCTGTCTGAGGAGAGAGAGAAGACACTAGTTACAACTCTACAGGAGCATACCCTGTCTGAGGAGAGAGAGAAGACACTAGTTACAACTCTACAGGAGCATACCCTGTCTGAGGAGAGAGAGAAGACACTAGTTACAACTCTACAGGAGCATACCCTGTCTGTCTGAGGAGAGAGAAGACACTAGTTACAACTCTACAGGAGCATACCCTGTCTGTCTGAGGAGAGAGAAGACACTAGTTACAACTCTACAGGAGCATACCCTGTCTGAGGAGAGAGAGAAGACACTAGTTACAACTCTACAGGAGCATACCCTGTCTGAGGAGAGAGAGAAGACACTAGTTACAACTCTACAGCAGCATACCCTGTCTGAGGAGAGAGAGAGAGAAGACACTAGTTACAACTCTACAGGAGCATACCCTGTCTGAGGAGAGAGAGAGAAGACACTAGTTACAACTCTACAGGAGCATACCCTGTCTGAGGAGAGAGAGAAGACACTAGTTACAACTCTACAGCAGCATACCCTGTCTGAGGAGAGAGAGAAGACACTAGTTACAACTCTACAGGAGCATACCCTGTCTGAGGAGAGAGAGAGAAGACACTAGTTACAACTCTACAGGAGCATACCCTGTCTGAGGAGAGAGAGAAGACACTAGTTACAACTCTACAGGAGCATACCCTGTCTGAGGAGAGAGAGAAGACACTAGTTACAACTCTACAGGAGCATACCCTGTCTGAGGAGAGAGAGAAGACACTAGTTACAACTCTACAGGAGCATACCCTGTCTGTCTGAGGAGAGAGAAGACACTAGTTACAACTCTACAGGAGCATACCCTGTCTGTCTGAGGAGAGAGAAGACACTAGTTACAACTCTACAGGAGCATACCCTGTCTGAGGAGAGAGAGAAGACACTAGTTACAACTCTACAGGAGCATACCCTGTCTGAGGAGAGAGAGAAGACACTAGTTACAACTCTACAGCAGCATACCCTGTCTGAGGAGAGAGAGAGAGAAGACACTAGTTACAACTCTACAGGAGCATACCCTGTCTGAGGAGAGAGAGAAGACACTAGTTACATATAACTCTACAGGAGCATACCCTGTCTGAGGAGAGAGAGAGGACACTAGTTACATATAACTCTACAGGAGCATACCCTGTCTGAGGAGAGAGAGAAGACACTAGTTACATATAACTCTACAGGAGCATACCCTGTCTGAGGAGAGAGAGAGAAGACACTAGTTACAACTCTATAGGAACATACCCTGTCTGAGGAGAGAGAGAGAAGACACTAGTTACAACTCTATAGGAGCATACCCTGTCTGAGGAGAGAGAGAAGACACTAGTTACAACTCTACAGGAGCATACCCTGTCTGAGAGAAGACACTAGTTACAACTCTATAGGAGCATACCCTGTCTGAGGAGAGAGAGAAGACACTAGTTACAACTCTATAGGAGCATACCCTGTCTGAGGAGAGAGAGAAGACACTAGTTACAACTCTACAGGAGCATACCCTGTCTGAGGAGAGAGAAGACACTAGTTACAACTCTACAGGAGCATACCCTGTCTGAGGAGAGAGAGAAGACACTAGTTACAACTCTACAGGAGCATACCCTGTCTGAGGAAAGAGAGAAGACACTAGTTACAACTCTATAGGAGCATACCCTGTCTGAGGAGAGAGAGAGAAGACACTAGTTACAACTCTATAGGAGCATACCCTGTCTGAGGAGAGAGAGAGAAGACACTAGTTACAACTCTACAGGAGCATACCCTGTCTGAGGAGAGAGAGAAGACACTAGTTACAACTCTACAGGAGCATACCCTGTCTGTCTGAGGAGAGAGAAGACACTAGTTACAACTCTACAGGAGCATACCCTGTCTGAGGAGAGAGAGAAGACACTAGTTACAACTCTACAGGAGCATACCCTGTCTGAGGAGAGAGAGAAGACACTAGTTACAACTCTACAGGAGCATACCCTGTCTGAGGAGAGAGAGAAGACACTAGTTACAACTCTACAGGAGCATACCCTGTCTGTCTGAGGAGAGAGAAGACACTAGTTACAACTCTACAGGAGCATACCCTGTCTGTCTGAGGAGAGAGAAGACACTAGTTACAACTCTACAGGAGCATACCCTGTCTGAGGAGAGAGAAGACACTAGTTACAACTCTATAGGAGCATACCCTGTCTGAGGAGAGAGAGAAGACACTAGTTACATATAACTCTACAGGAGCATACCCTGTCTGAGGAGAGAGAGAGGACACTAGTTACATATAACTCTACAGGAGCATACCCTGTCTGAGGAGAGAGAGAAGACACTAGTTACATATAACTCTACAGGAGCATACCCTGTCTGAGGAGAGAGAGAGAAGACACTAGTTACAACTCTATAGGAACATACCCTGTCTGAGGAGAGAGAGAGAAGACACTAGTTACAACTCTATAGGAGCATACCCTGTCTGAGGAGAGAGAGAAGACACTAGTTACAACTCTACAGGAGCATACCCTGTCTGAGAGAAGACACTAGTTACAACTCTATAGGAGCATACCCTGTCTGAGGAGAGAGAGAAGACACTAGTTACAACTCTATAGGAGCATACCCTGTCTGAGGAGAGAGAGAAGACACTAGTTACAACTCTACAGGAGCATACCCTGTCTGAGGAGAGAGAAGACACTAGTTACAACTCTACAGGAGCATACCCTGTCTGAGGAGAGAGAGAAGACACTAGTTACAACTCTACAGGAGCATACCCTGTCTGAGGAGAGAGAGAAGACACTAGTTACAACTCTACAGGAGCATACCCTGTCTGAGGAGAGAGAGAAGACACTAGTTACAACTCTACAGGAGCATACCCTGTCTGAGGAGAGAGAGAGAAGACACTAGTTACAACTCTACAGGAGCATACCCTGTCTGAGGAGAGAGAGAGAAGACACTAGTTACAACTCTACAGGAGCATACCCTGTCTGAGGAGAGAGAGAAGACACTAGTTACACAGCCCAGATGGAACAATCTTCCCTTACAGGCACAATATTCTCGATATTAGTGCACAACTTTTGACCAGGTCCCAGTGTACTCACTACATTTAACAAAGACCCAGAGGCCTCTGGTCTAAAGTAGTGTACTATATAGGGAATAGGGTTCCATAGGGCTCTGGTCTAAAGTAGTGCACTATATAGGGAATAGGGTGCCAGAGGGCTCTGGTCTAAAGTAGTGCACTATATAGGGAATAGGGTTCCATAGGGCTCTGGTCTAAAGTAGTGCACTATATAGGGAATAGGGCTCTGGTCTAAAGTAGTGCACCATATAGGGAATAGGGCTCTGGTCTAAAGTAGTGCACTATATAGGGAATAGGGCTCTGGTCTAAAGTAGTGCACCATATAGGGAATAGGGCTCTGGTCTAAAGTAGTGCACTATATATGGAATAGGGTTCCATAGGGCTCTGGTCTAAAGTAGTGCGCTATATAGGGAATAGGGTTCCATAGGGCTCTGGTCTAAAGTAATGCACTACATAGGGAATAGGGCTCTGGTCTAAAGTAGTGCACTATATAGGGAATAGGGTTCCATATGGCTCTGGTCAAATGTAGTGCACTATATAGCTATTTGGGATACACACTAACACAATATATACACTGACTAGACAAAACATTAGGAACACCAGCTCTTTCCATGACAGACTGACCAGGTGAATCCAGGTGAAAGATATGATCCCTTACTGATGTCACCAGTTTAATCCACTTCAATCAGTGTAGATGAAGGGGAGGAGACAGGTGGTTAAAGAAGGATTTTTAGGCCTAGAGACAACTGAGACATGGATTGTGTACGTGAGCCATTCAGAGGGTGAACGGGGAAGACAAAATATTGTAGTGCCTTTGAACGGGGTATGGTAGTAGGTGCCAGGCGCACCGGTTTGTGTCGAGAACTGCAACGCTGCTGGGTTTTTCACGCTCAACAGTTTCCTGCATGTATCAAGAATGGTCCACCACCCAAAGGACATTCAGACAACTTGACACAACTGTAGGAAGCATTGGAGTCAACATGGGACCAGCTTCCCTGTGGAACGCTTTCAACACCTTGTAGAGTCCCATGTCCCTGACGAATTGAGACGACCTAACCCTAACCCTTGTAGAGTCCCATGTCCCTGACGAATTGAGACGACCTAACCCTAACCCTTGTAGAGTCCCATGACCCTGACGAATTGAGACGACCTAACCCTAACCCTTGTAGAGTCCATGACCCTGACGAATTGAGACGACCTAACCCTAACCCTTGTAGAGTCCCATGTCCCTGACGAATTGAGACGACCTAACCCTAACCCTTGTAGAGTCCCATGTCCCTGACGAATTGAGACGACCTAACCCTAACCCTAACCCTTGTAGAGTCCCATGTCCCTAACGAATTGAGACGACCTAACCCTAACCCTAACCCTTGTAGAGTCCCATGTCCCTGACGAATTGAGACGACCTAACCCTAACCCTAACCCTTGTAGAGTCCATGACCCTGACGAATTGAGACGACCTAACCCTAACCCTTGTAGAGTCCATGACCCTGACGAATTGAGACGACCTAACCCTAACCCTTGTAGAGTCCATGACCCTGACGAATTGAGACGACCTAACCCTAACCCTTGTAGAGTCCATGACCCTGACGAATTGAGACGACCTAACCCTAACCCTTGTAGAGTCCCATGTCCCTGACGAATTGAGACGACCTAACCCTAACCCTTGTAGAGTCCATGACCCTGACGAATTGAGACGACCTAACCCTAACCCTTGTAGAGTCCCATGTCCCTGATAGGCTGCTCTGAGGGGAAAGTGCGGTATGACTCAATATCAGGATGTTCCTTATGTTTGGTATACTCAGTGTCCATACAGTAGTGTAGTGTGTGTGTGGTAATATAAATATTTGTGTGGACACGTACCCTGACAATGGTTTTAACATACTCAGATAGGACAGCCCAGTACAACTTGTCAGACCCGATGGCCCTCCTGATGAAGAAAGCTCCAGAACGACGCAGGATCTCTCCCACCATCTTCATGTCCATCAGAGCTACAGAGGGGGAGACAGACGGACAGACGGAGGGGAGGGGGAGACAGACGGACAGACGGAGGGGAGGGGGAGACAGACGGACAGACGGAGGGGAGGGGGAGGGGGAGACAGACAGACGGACAGACGGAGGGGAGGGGGAGGGGGAGACAGACGGAGGGGAGGGGGAGGGGGAGACAGACAGACAGACGGAGGGGAGGGGGAGGGGAAGACAGACAGACAGACAGACGGAGGGGAGGGGGAGGGGAAGACAGACAGACAGACAGACGGAGGGGAGGGGGAGGGGAAGACAGACAGACAGACAGACGGAGGGGAGGGGGAGGGGAAGACAGACAGACAGACAGACGGAGGGGAGGGGGAGGGGAAGACAGACAGACAGACAGACGGAGGGGAGGGGGAGGGGAAGACAGACAGACAGACAGACGGAGGGGAGGGGGAGGGGAAGACAGACAGACAGACAGACGGAGGGGAGGGGGAGGGGAAGACAGACAGACAGACAGACGGAGGGGAGGGGGAGGGGAAGACAGACAGACAGACAGACGGAGGGGAGGGGGAGGGGAAGACAGACAGACAGACAGACAGACGGAGGGGGAGGGGAAGACAGACAGACAGACAGACGAGGGGGAGGGGAAGACAGACAGACAGACAGACGAGGGGGAGGGGAAGACAGACAGACAGACAGACGGAGGGGAGGGGAAGACAGACAGACAGACAGACGGAGGGGAGGGGAAGACAGACAGACAGACAGACGGAGGGGAGGGGAAGACAGACAGACAGACAGACAGACAGACGGAGGGGAGGGGAAGACAGACAGACGGAGGGGAGGGGAAGACAGACAGACGGAGGGGAGGGGAAGACAGACAGACAGACGGAGGGGAGGGGAAGACAGACAGACAGACAGACGGAGGGGAGGGGAAGACAGACAGACAGACAGACAGACGGAGGGGAGGGGAAGACAGACAGACAGAGGGAGGGGAAGACAGACGGACAGAGGGAGGGGAAGACAGACGGAGGGGAGGGGAAGACAGACGGAGGGGAGGGGAAGACAGACGGAGGGGAGGGGAAGACAGACGGAGGGGAGGGGAAGACAGACAGACAGAGGGGAGGGGAAGACAGACAGACAGAGGGGAGGGGAAGACAGACAGACAGAGGGGAGGGGAAGACAGACGGACAGAGGGGAGGGGAAGACAGACGGACAGAGGGGAGGGGAAGACAGACGGACAGAGGGGAGGGGAAGACAGACGGACAGAGGGGAGGGGAAGACAGACGGACAGAGGGGAGGGGAAGATAGACAGACGGACGGGAGGGGAAGACAGACAGATGGACGGGAGGGGAAGACAGACGGACGGAGGGGGAGACAGACAGACAAACGGAGGGGAAGACAGACGGACAGACGGAAGGGAAGACAGACAGGTAAAGTTAGACATTTGTTATCTGAAGTGTGGCTTTATGGTCGTTCCAGTGTTTCTTTTTTGTAAAGTCCACCAAAACACAGAACAGGATAAATCAATAGATACTTGCGGATTCCAGCAGCTATAACGGGGATGGGCAGGTCATAGGTGAACAGGATGTACGACAGAACCAGGAAGTCCACATAACTCCTGTGATTGGGCATCAGGATCACTGGAGACTCCTGAATGGCCTGTTGGAGCTGGGGGCAAGACAGAAACATCACTTTTGTATATTTATTTATCTGAAAATCAGTGTAGTTACCACAGAACTACCGCTAAAGAAATACCTAAAAACAACGCTGGAACGGCAGGAGGAGGACGAGATCTTTAAAATTATTTGCCACAGATAGCGTTCTGCACGTCCCCGACGTTAACGGTTGGCAGAGAGAGACGGGGAACGCGGGGGGAGAGACGGGGAACGCGGGAGGAGAGACGGGGAACGCGGGAGGAGAGACGGGGAACGCGGGAGGAGAGACGGGGAACGCGGGAGGAGAGACGGGGAACGCGGGAGGAGAGACGGGGAACGCGGGAGGAGAGACGGGGAACGCGGGAGGAGAGACGGGGAACGCGGGAGGAGAGACGGGGAACGCGGGAGGAGAGACGGGGAACGCGGGAGGAGAGACGGGGAACGCGGGAGGAGAGACGGGGAACGCGGGAGGAGAGACGGGGAACGCGGGAGGAGAGACGGGGAACGCGGGAGGAGAGACGGGGAACGCGGGAGGAGAGACGGGGAACGCGGGAGGAGAGACGGGGAACGCGGGAGGAGAGACGGGGAACGCGGGAGGAGAGACGGGGAACGCGGGAGGAGAGACGGGGAACGCGGGAGGAGAGACGGGGAACGCGGGAGGAGAGACGGGGAACGCGGGAGGAGAGACGGGGAACGCGGGAGGAGAGACGGGGAACGCGGGAGGAGAGACGGGGAACGCGGGAGGAGAGACGGGGAACGCGGGAGGAGAGACGGGGAACACGGGGGAGAGACAGGGAACACGGGGGAGAGACAGGGAACACGGGGGAGAGACAGGGAACACGGGGGAGAGACAGGGAACACGGGGGAGAGACCGAGAACACGGGGGAGAGACCGAGAACACGGGGGAGAGACCGAGAACACGGGGGAGAGACCGAGAACACGGGGGAGAGACCGAGACCGAGAACACAGATCGAAGTAGTATTATAGTATTAATATAATAGCAGTAGTCTAGTAGAAGTATTATTTTTGTATTTTAATAGTAGTATTATAGTAGTATTATATTTGTATCATAATAGCAGTATTCTAGTAGAAGTATTATTTTTGTATTATAATAGTAGTATTATAGTAGTATTATATTTGTATCATAATAGCAGTATTCTAGTAGTAGTATTCAATTTGTATTATAATAGTAGTTATATATAGCAGTATTCTAGTAGTAGTATTCTACTTGTATTATAATAGTAGTTATATATAGCAGTATTCTAGTAGTAGTATTCTACTTGTATTATAACAGTAGTATTATTCTAGTAGTTGCATTTTAGTAGTAGTATTCTATTTGTATTATAATAGTGGTATTAATCTAATGGTATTACAATATTAGTATTCTAGTAGCAGTATTCTATTTTCTATTATAATAGTAGTATAGCAGTATTCTATTTGGAATATTAATAGTCGTATTCTATTTCTATTATAATAGCAACATTCTAGTAGTATTCTATTATAATAGTAGTATTTTAGTAGTTGTATTGTAATAGCAGTATTTTAGCAGTATTATACCAGCAGTATTCTAGTAGTAGTATTCTAGTAATAGTATTATAATAGAAGTATTCTACTTGCATTATAACAGTAGTATTATTCTAGTAGTAGCATTTTAGTAGCAGCATTCTATTTGTATTAAAATAGTGGTATTAATCTAATGGTATTACGCTATTAGTATTCTAGTAGTAGTATTCTATTTTCTATTATAATAGTAGTATAGCAGTATTCTAGTAGCAGTATTCTATTTGGATAATAATAGTAGTATTCTATTTGTATAATAATAGTAGTATTCTATTTGTATAATAATAGTAGTATTCTATTTGTATAATAATAGTAGTATTCTATTTGTATAATAATAGTAGTATTCTATTTGTATAATAGTAGTAGTATTCTATTTGTATAATAATAGTAGTATTCTGACCCTGTTGAGTCCTTCCTGGTTGATGTTGATGTGGCTGAAGAGCCTCTTGAATACTTTACTGAGGGTGAACCCCAGCAGTCTGATGAATCCCAGCTGGAGGTTCTGAGACATCTCCTCCAGTATCCCCGACGCCTCCTCTCTCACCAGATCCACACTCTCGCCAGTCTCCATGGCCACCTGCACAGAGAGTTCACGGGTCAAAGGACAGAGAGTTAGAGGTCGAGTTCCTGCAACTACATCGGTTGCGTCAAGATTAGACTACTGCAATGCTCGAATCTCCCGCCAACCAGATAAGACACTAAATAAACTTCTGCTAGTGCTAAATACTGCTGAAAGAATGTTGTCTCGAACCAAAACATTTGATCATATTACTCCAGTGCTAGCCTCCCTACACTGGCTTCCTGTTAAGGCTAGGGCTGATTTCAAGGTTTTACTGCTAACCTACAAGCATTACATGGTCTGGCTCCTACCCATCTCATTGTTGTCCCTAGAATAAGGTAGAGTACTTTATGATAAGCTGTAGACCACACTATCTACCAAGAGAGTTCTCATCTGTATTATTCGTAGCCGTCCATTTACCACCACAGAACAAAGCTGGCACTAAGACGGCTCTCAACCAGCTGTATAAGGCCATAAGCAAAGAAGAGAATGCTCATCCAACACCGGCTCTCCTATTGGCCGGGGACTTTAATACAGGCAAACAAATATGCAACTAGGGAAAAAAATAATAATCCTCGACCACCTTTACTCCACACACTGAGATGCATACAAAGCTCTCCCCCACCCTCCATTTGGCAAATCTGACCATAATTCTATCCTCCTGATTCCTGCTACAAACAAAAACTAAAGCAGGAAGTACCAGTGACTCGCTAAATACAGAAGTGGTCAGATGACACGGATGCTACACTACAGGACAGTTTTGCTAGCACAGACTGGAATGTGTTCCGGGGTTCATCCAATGGCATTGAGGAGTATACCACCTCAGTCATCGGCTTCATCAATAAGCGCATCGATAACATCGACCACACAGTGACTGTGCGTACATATCCCAACCAGAAGCCATGGATTACAGGCAACATCCGCATCGAGCTAAAGACTAGACCTGCCGCTTTCAAGGAGCGGGAGACTAATCTGGACACTTAGAAGAAATTCCTCTATGTCCTCAGACAAACCATCAAACAAGCAAAGTGTCAATACAGGATTAAGATTGAATCCTACTACACCGGCTCTGACGCTCGTCGGATGTGGCAAGGCTTGCAATCTATTACGGACTATAAAGGGAAACCTAGACGCGAGCTGCCTAGTGACGCAAGCCTACCAGACAGATTACCAGGATGTGTCCTCAAAGCATGTGTGGACCAACTGGCTAGTGTCTTCACTGACATTTTCAACCTCTCCCTGACCGAGTCTGTAATACCTAAATGTTGTTTCAAGCACACCACCATAGTCCCTGTGCCCAAGGAAGCGAAGGTAACCTGCCTAAATGACTACCTCCCTGTGGAACTCACGGTAGCCATGAAGTGCTTTGAAAGACTGATCATGGCTCACAACACCACCATCATTCCAGACACCTTGAACCCACTCCAATTCACATACCGCCCCAACAGATCCACAGATGATGCAGTCTCTATTGCACTCCACACTGCCCTTTCCCACCTGGACAGAAGGAACACCTATGTGAGAATGCTTTCATTGACTACAGCTCAGCGTTCAACACCATAGTGCCCTCAAAGCTCATCACTAAGCTAAGGACCCTGGGACTAAACACCTCCCTCTGCAACTGGATCCTGGACTTTGACGGGCCGCCCCCAGGTGGTAAGGGAACGCAACAACACGTCCGCCACGCTGATCCTCAACACTGGGGCCTCTCAGCGATGTGTGCTTAGTCCCCTCCTGTACTCCCTGTTCACCCCCGACTGCGTGGCCAAGCACGGACTCCAACACCATCATTAAGTTTGCTGATGACACAACAGTGGTAGGCCTGATCACCGACAACGATGAGACAGCCTATAGGGAGGAGGTCAGAGAACTGTCAGTGTGGTGTCAGGACAACAATCTCTCCCTCAGTGTGAGCAAGACAAAGGAGCTGATCGTGGACTACAGGCCCCCATTAACATCGACGGGGCTGTAGTGGAGCGGGTCGAGAGTTTCAAGTTCCTTGATGTCCACATCACCAATGAACTATCATGGTCCAAACACACCAAGACAGTCATGAAGAGGGCACGACAAAACCTTTTCCCCCTCAGGAGACTGAAAAGATTTGGCATGGGTCCCCAGATCCTCAAAAGGTTCTACAGCTGCACCATCGAGAGCATCCTGACCGGTTGCATCACCGCCTGGTATGGCAACTGCTCTGCATCTGACCAGAGGGTAGTGTGAACGGCCCAGGACATCACTGGGGCCAAGCTTCCTGCCATCCAGGAACTATATAATAGGCGGTGTCAGAGGAAAGCCCATAAAATTGTCAGAGACTCCAGTCACCCAAGTTATAGACTGTTCTCTCTCTACCCCACGGCAAGCGGTACCGGAGCACCAAGTCTAGGACCTAAAGGCTCCTTAACAGCTTCTACCCCCAACCCATAAGACTGCAGAACAATTCATAAAATCACCACTGGACAATTTACATTGACCCCCCCCCCACTCCCTTTTACACTGCTGCTACTCACTGTTTATTATCTATGCATAGTCACCACCCCTACCTACATGTACATATGACCTCAACTAACCTGTACCCTGCACACTGACTCGGTACCGGTACCCCCTGTATATAGCCTCCACATCGACTCGGTACATTTACATTACATTTAAGTCATTTAGCAGACCCCCTGTATATAGCCTCCACACTGACTCAGTACCGGTACCCCCTGTATATAGCCTCCACATCGACTCTGTACCGGTACCCCCTGTATATAGCATCCACATCAACTCGGTACCGGTACCCCCTGTATATAACCTCCACATCGACTCTGTACCGGTACCCCCTGTATATAGCCTCCACATTGACTCTGTACCATAACACCCTGTATATAGCCTCCACATTGACTCTGTACCGTAATACCCTGTATATAGCCTCCACATTGACTCTGTACCGTAACACCCTGTATATAGCCTCCACATTGACTCTGTACCGTAACACCCTGTATATAGCCTCCACATTGACTCTGTACCGTAACACCCTGTATATAGCCTCCACATTGACTCTGTACCGGTACCCCCTGTATATAGCCTCCACCTTGACTCTGTACCGGTATTCCCTGTATATAGCCTCCACATTGACTCTGTACCGTAACACCCTGTATATAGCCTCCACATTGACTCTGTACCGTAACACCCTGTATATAGCCTCCACATTGACTCTGTACCGTAACACCCTGTATATAGCCTCCACATTGACTCTGTACCGGTACCCCCTGTATATAGCCTCCACATTGACTCTGTACCGGTATTCCCTGTATATAGCCTCCACATTGACTCTGTACCGTAACACCCTGTATATAGCCTCCACATTGACTCTGTACCGTAACACCCTGTATATAGCCTCCACATTGACTCTGTACCGGTACACCCTGTATATAGCCTCCACATTGACTCTGTACCGGTACCCCCTGTATATAGCCTCCACATTGACTCTGTACCATAACACCCTGTATATAGCCTCCACATTGACTCTGTACCGTAATACCCTGTATATAGCCTCCACATTGACTCTGTACCGTAACACCCTGTATATAGCCTCCACATTGACTCTGTACCGTAACACCCTGTATATAGCCTCCACATTGACTCTGTACCGGTATCCCCTGTATATAGTCTCGTTATTGTGTTACTTTTTATTTTAGTCTACTTGGTAAATATTTTCTTCTTCTTGAACTGCACTGTTGGTTAAAGGCTTGTAAGAAAGCATTTCACGGTCAAGTCTATACCTGTTGTATTCCGCGCATGTGACAAATAAAGTTGAGTTTGATTAGCTATATTATATGGTGTGGTTAGCTGATATGTTAAACACATATCCAGCCATTTTAAGGCCTTGCATGCGTCTGCAATGTGGTCGGGCAGGAACTGGACTAATGTTCTGTGACGGGTTGACCCTGTTGAGTGTACATTTGGGAACGTTCAGGGTAATATGTGATATCTCACACCCACCCACTCACTCACCCACTCACTCACCCACCCACTCACCCACCCACTCACCCACCCACCCACTCACCCACTCACCCACTCACTCACCCACTCACCCACTCACCCACTCACTCACCCACTCACCCACTCACCCACTCACTCACTCACCCACTCACCCACTCACTCACCCACTCACTCACCCACTCACTCACCCACTCACCCACTCACTCACCCACTCACTCACCCACTCACTCACCCACTCACTCACCCACTCACTCACCCACTCACTCACCCACTCACTCACCCACTCACTCACCCACCCACTCACTCACCCACTCACTCACCCACTCACCCACCCACCCACTCACCCACCCACTCACCCACCCACCCACTGTACCTCCTTGGTGACGTATCGTAGGTACTGTGATTCCAGAACCTTCCTGTCGAGGGCGCCAGCGGAGAGAGGAGGGGCTCCCCTGTAGGGGGAGGGGGTAAAGGTTCGAAGGGCATGGCCTAGGTCACTGCTCCGCCTCCTCTCCTCCAGGATGTCCATAAACTCCTCCTCCTGCCTGTAGCCAGAGGGATCCGCACACTGCAACAAGGAAACACGATTCAAAATGGTGGAAATGGAATATATTGTCTGTGTTGATTTGAAAGCAGGATGACAACCGGATGAACACCTTGTTCTTCAGGAAAACACCAGCCTGGGAAAGAACACTCCAGCACAGATCCAGAGACTGTCAACACCTCTCCTTGTTGTTCAGGAAAACACCAGCCTGGGAAAGAACACTCCAGCACAGATCCAGAGACTGTCAACACCTCTCCTTGTTGTTCAGGAAAACACCAGCCTGGGAAAGAACACTCCAGCACAGATCCAGAGACTGTCAACACCTCTCCTTGTTGTTCAGGAAAACACCAGCCTGGGAAAGAACACTCCAGCACAGATCCAGAGACTGTCAACACCTCTCCTTGTTGTACATATTCAATTCTGTCATTCCGAACTTTATTCACATGGTTATATTACTTTTTGTGCAACTAGCTCTAGGTCTAGCTCTAGGTCTAGCTCAAGTTGTAAATATAGGTATAGCTCTAGCTCAAGTTCTAAATATAGGTATAGCTCTAGGTCTGGCTCTAGGTCTGGCTCTAGGTCTGGCTCTAGGTCTGGCTCTAGGTCTAGCTCTAGGTCTAGCTCTAGCTCTAGCTCTAGCTCTAGCTCTAGCTCTAGCTCTAGCTCTAGCTCTAGGTCTAGGTCTAGGTCTAGCTCTAGGTCTAGCTCTAGCTCTAGGTCTAGCTCTAGGTCTAGCTCTAGGTCTAGGTCTAGCTCTAGGTCTAGCTCTAGGTATAGCTCTAGGTCTAAATATAGGTCTAGGTCTAAATATAGGTCTAGGTCTAAATATAGGTCTAGGTCTAGGTATAGCTCTAGCTCTAGGTCTAGCTCTAAATATAGGTCTAGGTCTAGCTCTAGGTCTAGCTCTAGGTCTAGCTCTAGGTCTAGCTCTAGGTCTAGGTCTAGCTCTAGGTATAGCTCTAGTTCTAAATATAGGTCTAGGTCTAAATATAGGTCTAGGTCTAGGTATAGCTCTAGCTCTAGGTCTAGGTCTAGCTCTAAATATAGGTCTAGGTCTAGCTCTAAATATAGGTCTAGGTCTAGCTCTAGGTCTAGCTCTAGGTCTAGCTCTAGGTCTAGCTCTAGGTCTAGCTCTAGGTCTAGGTCTAGCTCTAGGTCTAGCTCAGTAGTTCTTTGGTAGTTCTTTAAAAACAAGTGAAATCGCAAAAAAGGTGTCTGGACCCTTCCATAACATGTCATTTTCATTAAAAAAAATAGAGGTTTGGTTTTAAGAAATCCAACGTCTCCTTTAAGGTCGCTACATTCTTCAAATACTAGTCCTTACATCAAAAGGAAGGATTTCCTAAGTGTTTGAACGGGGCCACAGCCGCCTAGTCGACCTGATAGCGAGCCGGCCTTGGACTGTGGACATTGAACACTCCGTGGCAACAACAAAGAGGCTAGCCTAAACAGGGTTTATTTAACAACCAATAGGTGGTGAGCCCAATATCATGAAGTTGATCAATCCCCATTGAGGGAGGAGCTGATTTCCCCCCCCCCCCCCCCGCTCCAGTCAACCTAGGCGCGCTTCGTTCCGCTCACATACTCTGGTCGTCAGGCTACTCATCACCCTCACGACAGTCACGCAAAGCATTCCGCTAAGAGTCGTTCACAATCTAGCCCGGTTGGGCCACAACTAGACCTCGTTTCAAATGAATCAAGAAATTATCTTATTTGTATGCCTAGCAAATCAACAAAAAAGGTACATTGTTTAAAGCACACTTTAACAAGTCTCAGTAACAAATGACAGCTCCAATAAGCCCCCCCCCGTTGGTAAACAACATGTGAACGAGAGGCTCGTAGAATCATTCATGAGTTTTCAGTTCATCGTTAACTGATAGGGGATCCTGCGGTATAAGGATTCCTGTATGGAGCCAGCTGCCAAAAGGTGGAAGGTACGTATCGTAAGAAAAGCCATGCGTGAAACGTAACCGTTAAATTAGATCTGTAAACGTAGAACCCTGTTACGACTGTGAATTAACATTCATACGTTCAATTCTTACTTTACGTGACCCTTTACTCATTTACAGATCTTTCTTTTTTATACTTACAAACTTTTGTCAGGAATGTGGCATCTGCAAAGGACATGAACCGAACGTAGCTAATCGAAGTTAGCTAGTCTTTTCAAGACACTCTAGCCCAGACATTAGAGTTGCTTTGCAGCTTCCGGTTTCATTTCATTGTTATTTAATACCCATATAATTGCATCATTTATTTTTTATAGCCGCGTGGGGCTACTGTGGTGATCATGTAACCTAATGGAGCACGGGCTATAGGTCTTAAATTAGGCATTTTGACTGTTGTATTAGTGAATTCCACTCTGTATGGAGGCTTATTATAGCCATTTACGTTGCACAACCCCATCACACAGAGGCTATATCCATATCAATAAATGAGACAAAACAAAATATTGATGAAGTCTTGACGATAAACTGTCCTGAACTAAATAGTCAACAGGTCCCAAATGATCAAGACTATCTACAGCCTATTCTTATTGCCAGATGTGTTTTCCCTATCCGCCACTGCACGTGCTTCTTCAACTATTTGGTTTAAAATGTATTTAGAGGCCTGTGAGCTAGGGTCTGTTTAAGGGGAGGCCTTTAATAAAGGGGAGGCCTGTAATAAAAGGGGAGGCCTGTAATAAAAGGGGAGGCCTGTAATAAAAGGGGAGGCCTGTAATAAAAGGGGAGGCCTGTAATAAAAGGGGAGGCCTGTAATAAAAGGGGAGGCCTGTAATAAAAGGGGAGGCCTGTAATAAAAGGGGAGGCCTGTAATAAAAGGGGAGGCCTGTAATAAAAGGGGAGGCCTGTAATAAAAGGGGAGGCCTGTAATAAAAGGGGAGGCCTGTAATAAAAGGGGAGGCCTGTAATAAAAGGGGGGGCCTGTAATAAAAGGGGGGGCCTGTAATAAAAGGGGGGGCCTGTAATAAAAGGGGAGGCCTGTAATAAAAGGGGAGGCCTGTAATAAAAGGGGAGGCCTGTAATAAAAGGGGAGGCCTGTAATAAAAGGGGAGGCCTGTAATAAAGGGGAGGCCTGTAATAAAGGGGAGGCCTGTGATAGTTCTAAAACACAAAGAGTTCTAAAGTTATTCCACGAGACACCAGAACCCAAAATTAGAGCCTAAAATTGCAATGCCTACAAGTTGAAGGTCTATTTTTTCATGTCAAATTATTTTACATTCATATTAACCCCTCCTACAGAATATGCTTTGGCAAGATTGAGTGATGAAATAAAATGTCAAAATATTCTACTAAAAAAATATTTTGGATGGCAAAGTGGTCATACATAATTCATATATTCACCAAACAGCTATTATTATTATTCCTGGTAGATACTACTGGTTCTGATTCATTATTCCAGGTAGATACTACTGGTTCTGAGTCATTATTCCCGGTAGATACTACTGGTTCTGAGTCATTATTCCCGGTAGATACTACTGGTTATGGTTCATTAGTCCTGGTAGATACTACTGGTTATGGTTCATTAGTCCTGGTAGATACTACTGGTTATGGTTCATTATTCCTGGTAGATACTACTGGTTATGGTTCATTATTCCTGGTAGATACTACTGGTTATGGTTCATTATTCCTGGTAGATACTACTGGTTCTGATTCATTATTCCTGGTAGATACTACTGGTTCTGATTCATTATTCCTGGTAGATACTACTGGTTATGAGTCATTATTCCCGGTAGATACTACTGGTTCTGAGTCATTATTCCCGGTAGATACTACTGGTTATGGTTCATTAGTCCTGGTAGATACTACTGGTTATGGTTCATTAGTCCTGGTAGATACTACTGGTTATGGTTCATTAGTCCTGGTAGATACTACTGGTTATGGTTCATTATTCCTGGTAGATACTACTGGTTATGGTTCATTATTCCTGGTAGATACTACTGGTTATGGTTCATTATTCCTGGTAGATACTACTGGTTCTGATTCATTATTCCTGGTAGATACTACTGGTTCTGATTCATTATTCCTGGTAGATACTACTGGTTATGAGTCATTATTCCTGGTAGATACTACTGGTTATGGTTCATTATTCCTGGTAGATACTGACGTGGTCCCGTGTGGCTCAGTTGGTAGAGCATGGCGCTTGCAACGCCAGGGTTGTGGGTTCAATTCCCATGGGGGGACCAGGATGAATATGTATGAACTTTCCAATTTGTAAGTCGCTCTGGATAAGAGCGTCTGCTAAATGACGTAAATGTAAATGTAAAATACTGCTGGTTCTGATTCATTATTCCTGGTAGACACTACTGGTTATGAACCATTATTCCTGGTAGATACTACTGGTTATGGTTCATTATTCCTGGTAGATACTACTGGTTATGATTCATTATTCCTGGTAGATACTACTGGTTATGATTCATTATTCCTGGTAGATACTACTGGTTATGATTCATTATTCCTGGTAGATACTACTGGTTATGGTTCATTATTCCTGGTAGATACTACTGGTTATGATTCATTATTCCTGGTAGATACTACTGGTTATGATTCATTATTCCTGGTAGATACTACTGGTTATGATTCCTGGTAGATACTACTGGTTATGAGTCATTATTCCTGGTAGATACTACTGGTTATGATTGCAGACAGAACCCAGAGAATGGGATGGTGCAATATTGAATTAGTCGGTGCATGCATGGGATGTCCACGTCACCCATATGCCCTTGCTGTGGAAACACCTAGCAGACTGAAACGTCACTGTTGTAGACATAATACAGCTGGTGCTACCTAGACTTGCGCTGGTAAAACACAGCCATTACTTTAGCTACCTCATGTGAAGTAAACTCTATTGAGGATTACTAGAGACTTTTAATTTGAAAACGTGCAGGATACAGTACCTCTTTCCAGGTTTCCCTGACTTTTGTATTTTTTTTATACTGTGTTATGCTGGTTGGCATGGTACTCCTCACACGCTGTTTGTTGTACGTTTATTTGGGTCGGTGAGATGAAACTGCCAAAACTCTGAAAGGTATTATTGTCAGAAGGCAGAAGTGCAACAAGATTTGTTCAAGCCTAAAATCGTAACATGTTGTTTGTATGTTTACATTTACATTTCACGCTTGGCTTTTCTTACGATCCTAACTTAACGTTCATTCAACCTTTTGGCAGCTCTCTGGCTCCATATTCCGGCGTGTTCTGGCCAGTCCTGACTCGAACGACATGAGTTATTTTTGGGTTCCAGAGTGGCGCAGCGGTCTAAGGCTGCATACTACAGTCCCTGGTTCGAATCCAGGCTGTATCACATCCAGCAGTGTTTGGAACTCCCATAGTGCCTTGCACAATTGGCCCAGCGTATTACCGGTTTGGCAGGGTTAGGCCGTCATTGTAAATAAGAACTTGTTCTTAATTGACTTGCGTAGTTAAATAAAATATAAAATAAAAAAATGTAATTTACTTAAAGAGTCGAAAAGATCCGAGTCAGTAAAATGAGCCGAATTTACACTACTCTCTCGAGATTTCACCAGCGGTCTACTTCAAAACAAATAACGTGATCAGCAGAGAAAATACCATGGATAGTACACGAGTTTTGATTGGTTTACAGTGTAGTACTCGGCAGCGTTTGCCTGTCCAGATAGTGAATATAAATCAGTATTTTGAAGAAAAAATATATGCTAAAATTGGACATTGCCAACAAACGGTTCAGAACAAATACATATACACAATATGTAAAAAAATCAGTTCCTCCCTCGAAAGAGATCGATCAACTCGAAAATGAAAGCACACAGCAAGCTTGCACAACCTTAAAGTAGGCTTAACAGTTGTTTAGTTAGCAACAACAACCAACCGAGAGAGAGAGACTGTCAGCATGTTATAGTACGTGGTAGTTATAGCATGTGGTAGTTTTAAAACCACGTACATTAGGGTAACGTCAAGACAATATTAGCCCACGCTAGACATAACAAACAGGGCAGCCTTACCGTTGTCATTTTCGTCGCAGGGGCGTCAGCTCCGTCTCAGTGCTGGTAGCAGGTGTGAGTCCCCCCTTACACTTCAGACAAAGATCACGCTACCGGAAGACTGCCTGTGTAGGCTGGGGCCAATAAGGTTGCTGTATTTCGGCAACTCCTCCCGAAAATGTCACTCTACCGCATCGGCTGAACTCGTCAATAGAAATCCCGGATCACACTTGTAGGCGATGTTATTTTTTATTTGTTTTCATTTACAAATATCAACAAACAAAAGAGGAATAATCACATGCAAACAAGCAATCAAACAAAGTATTTATATTGCCAGGAATCCTAAACAAACAAATCATATTCATTCATAATACAACAACTTTTAATTGCCTTTTTGTTTTTCATTTTAGTTCAAGTAGTGCCATATTGTTTCAATTAATTTATAAAGTGAAAAAAAGTTAGGTTTTGAATTAGACAAATTGCGAATATGAAATGTGCCTGATATTATTAGCAGTTTAATTAAATATACTACATCTTTATCAGTGTCAGAAGTTCTGAAATAAATCATATTAAAACCATTAAATTGTACAACCGGTCCTGTTTTCTTTGTAACAAAATGTCAATCCCAAAAATTATACTATAAATACAGGTTAAAAAAAAACAAATGCAAAATGGTCTCCTTCTCCATTCCACAGAAATCACAATTATATTCAATATTCAGCTTGAATCTTTCCAAAACATGTTTCACGGGATACATTCTATGTAACATGTTAAATTAGACTTCCTTTACCTTGTTACCATGGAAACTTCCTTTACCTTGTTACCATGGAAACTTCCTTTACCTTGTTACTGTTACAATAGGTGTTAGCCGTTGTCCATGCTTTTCCCCATTGGTATATCAACATAGATATTCAACTAAAAACATCTCTCTGATGGAAATGTATTATCACAAACAATATTCCTAATCTGTTCATTACTACATTTATCTTTGAGGATGTTAATATTGCCAATGAATATATTGTCATGTACATTTATGTTATTTACATCAACCACAGAGGAATTCAAAAATATATACAATCCCCCTTTGGAATCGCATCAAAAACAATTGAATATTATTTTGGCGTTATTGGAATTTTAAACTTATCAAGAAATTCCTCATATGAGAGTAGATATCCATCCTCATTCAGTAACTGACCAATCAAAATCATTTTATTCTCAAACCAGTTACGAAAATAAAAGAGACTTATTTTTAAATCGTATATCCTTGTTGTTCCATATAAAGTATCTGTGAGCGGGGAAATTGTGTTTATACGCTAACATTCAAGCTAAAAGTGCCTGCTTATGGAATTTGGCCAATTTTACTGGGATTTTATCAACATCAAAATTAACCCGCGAATGTCACGATCGTCAATAGGAGAGAGAGAGGACCAAGGTGCAACATGACTTGAATACATCTTCTTTAATTATAACGACGAAGATGAACACGTAACACTTATACAACACTAACGAAAACAACAAACGATCGTGAAACTTAAACCGTAAGTACACACACACACACACACACACACACACACACACACACACACACACACACACACACACACACACACACACACACACACACACACTACTTACGACATATACATCTACAATGACCCACAAACAGCTAAAGCCTATGGCAGCCTTAAATATGGTTCCCAATTAGAGACAACAGAAACCAGCTGTCTCTAATTGAGAACCCATTCAGGCAACCATAGACTTTCCTAGAAAACTACACACACCCATAGCCACAGCTAGATACATACACTCAACACAAACCCATACACTACAACCAACCCCACCTCTACCCTATAATACCCCAAACACACACATACCCCATGTCACACCCTGACCTAACTAAAATAATAAAGAAAACAAATAATACTAAGGCCAGGGCGTGACATAACCCCCCCCTTAAGGCGCGAACTCCGGGCGCACCAGCACATAGTCTAGGGGAGGGTCTGGGTGGGCTTCCTTCCATGGCGGCGGCTCCGGCACTGGTCGTGGTCCCCACCCCACCTTAGTCACTACCCGCTTACGTAGCCTCCCCCAAATGACCACCCTCCACATTAACCCCACTGGATTAAGGGGCAGCACCGGACTAAGGGGCAGCACCGGACTAAGGGGCAGCACCAGGATAAGGGGCAGCACCAGGATAATGGGCAGATCCTGGCTGGATGACGGCTCATGGCTGGCTGACGGATCCGGCCTCTCATGGCTGGCTGACGGATCTGGACGCTCATGTCTGGCTGACGGCTCTGGACGCTCATGTCTGGTTGGCGGCTCTGGCAGATCCTGTCTGGTTGGCGGCTCTGGCAGATCCTGTCTGGTTGGCGGCTCTGGCAGATCCTGTCTGGTTGGCGGCTCTGGCAGATCCTGTCTGGTTGGCGGCTCTGGCAGATCCTGTCTGGTTGGCGGCTCTGGCAGATCCTGTCTGGTTGGCGGCTCTGGCAGATCCTGTCTGGTTGGCGGCTCTGGCAGATCCTGTCTGGTTGGCGGCTCTGGCAGATCCTGTCTGGTTGGCGGCTCTGGCAGATCCTGTCTGGTTGGCGGCTCTAGCGGCTCCTGACTGACTATCGGCTCTGACGGCTCGGGACAGACGGATGGCTCAGATGACGCTGGGGAGACGGATGGCTCAGACGGCGCTGGGGAGACGGATGGCTCAGACGGCGCTGGGGAGACGGATGGCTCAGACGGCGCTGAGGAGACGGATGGCTCAGATGACGCTGGGGAGACGGATGGCTCAGACGGCGCTGGGGAGACGGATGGATCAGACGGCGCTGGGGAGACGGATGGCTCAGATGGCGCTGGGGAGACGGATGGCTCAGACGGCGCTGGGGAGACGGATGGCTCAGATGACGCTGGGGAGACGGATGGCTCAGACGGCGCTGGGGAGACGGATGGATCAAACGGCGCTGGGGAGACGGATGGCTCTGGCCGGATGAGGCGCACTGTAGGCCTGGTGCGTGGTGCCGGAACTGGAGGCACCGGGCTGGGGACACGCACTTCAGGGCTAGTGCGGGGAGCAGCAACAGGATGCACAGGACTCTGGAGACGCACAGGAGGCTTAGTGCGTGGTGCCGGAACTGGAGGCACTGGGCTGGAGACACGCACCATAGGACGAGTGCGTGGAGGAGGAACAGGGCTCTGGAGACACACTGGAAGCCTGTTACGTGGTGTAGGCACTGGTGGAACTGAACTGGGGCGGGGAGGTGGCGCTGGAAATACCGGACCGTGCAGGCGTACTTGTTCCCTTGAACACTGAGCCTGCCCAACCTTACCTGGTTGAATGCTCCCCGTCGCCCGACCAGTGCGGGGAGGTGGAATAACCCGCACCGGGCTATGTAGGCGAACCGGGGACACCATGCGTAAGGCTGGTGCCATGTATACCGGCCCGAGGAGACGCACTGGAGACCAGACGTGTTGAGCCGGCCTCATGACACCTGGCTCAATACCCAATCTAGCCCTCCCAGTGTGGGGAGGTGGAATAACCCGCACCGGGCTATGAACACGTACAGTAGACACCGTGCGCTCTACTGCGTAACACGGTGTCTGCCCGTACTCCCGCTCTCCACGGTTAGCCTGGAAAGTGGGCGCAGGTCTCCTACCTGCCCTCGGCCCACTACCTCTATGCCCCACCCCCCCCAATAAATTTTTGGGTAGTACTCGCGGGTCTCCAGCCTTGCCTCTGTGCTGCCTCCTCATATCGCCTCCTCTCGGCTTTCGCTGCCTCCAGCTCTTCACGAGGGAGGCGATATTCTCCCGGTTGTGCCCAAGGTCCCTTACCATCTAAAATCTCCTCCCATGTCCATGAATCCTTAATGCCTTGATCCTGTTGCCGCTGGTCATGTTGCTTGGTCGTAGATTGGTGGGTCATTCTGTCACGATCGTCAATAGGAGAGAGAGAGGACCAAGGCGCAACATGACTTGAACACATCTTCTTTAATTATAACGACGAAGATGAACACGTAACACTTATACAACACTAACAAAAACAACAAACGATCGTGAAACTTAAACCGTAAGTACACACACACACACACACACACACACACACACACACACACACACACACACACACACACACACACACACACACACACACACACACACACACACACACACACACACACACACACACACACACACACACACACACACTACTTACGTTCGACATATACATCTACAATGACCCACAAACAGCTAAAGCCTATGGCAGCCTTAAATATGGTTCCCAATTAGAGACAACAGAAACCAGCTGTCTCTAATTGAGAACCCATTCAGGCAACCATAGACTTTCCTAGAAAACTACACACACCCATAGCCACAGCTAGATACATACACTCAACACAAACCCATACACTACAACCAACACCACCTCTACCATATAATACCCCAAACACACACATACCCCATGTCACACCCTGACCTAACTAAAATAATAAAGAAAACAAATAATACTAAGGCCAGGGCGTGACACCGAAGCAGAAATTCTAAACCACCAACAGAGTCAAATAAATACTTAGGGAAGACATTCCAAATACTGTTCTGGTTCTTAGCATACTTCAGAATCCGATTTATTTTAAAAGTATTATTTAGAGTATTGAAATCTCAAACCTCAAGACCTCCTTGTTCTTGGGTAGTAGTGAGAATATCTTTTCGTAGATAGTGAGGTTTGTTCCTCCAAATCAAACGATAAAGAATCTTATCTAAGTCCTTTACAATTGTAGGGGGTAAGTCAAGTGATAACGAGACGTAAACCGATCTGGATTAACCTTTCAGTTTTGGACAATAAAACCTGACCATATAATGAAATCTCTCTCAATTTCTTCTTTGTTTTCTCAATAATGGGGTTTAAGTTTAATTCACTCCTTTGTTTTTCATCCTTGCATATAACAATTCCAAGATAAGTTACCTTATCTTTAACTGGGATACCATATACTTCCTGTAAAACACAATCCTTGAGTGGAAATAAGACATGAGTTTATTGATATTCATTTTCAAACCTGAAACTAAGGAAAAGTCTTCAATACCGGAAACTGCTTTAGAAACCTAATTCTTGTCTCTCAAAACTATGGTGGTATCAGCCAGTTGACATCGTTTAAACTCCTTTCCATGTGCTGAAATACTTTGAAATATCCCTTTGGAGACAGCTAGTACAAACCACTATATCAAATCTGGACTTCGGTGTCAAAAGCCAATCATATCTATGATCGACCTGATGTTATTACTAATGTGTCGATAAAAACCAGATTGTTCTTATTCAATTATATGATGCAAGCCTTGTTTCAACCTCTTAGCAAATACAAGGGCAAATCATTTCCCATCATTATTCAACAGGCTAATGGGTCTCCAGTAAAGACTATCCTTATTATGTTTGGGAATCAGTAATTACACCTTCAAGGAAGCCGGTAACTCCCCTTTTTCTATTGATTCTTGGAACATAGCAAGAATGAAAGGAATCAATCGATCATTGAATGTTTTATAAAACTCGCTTATTAATTAAACCATAATTTCCAAGGGGACCTATTGTCCTTAAGGCTTTTAATACAGTCTTTTACATCGTCACAAAAATCCCTCAAATCATTATCTTTCTTCTTAGCGATGTTTTCTACATTGTCTAAGAAAGGATCCATATTGGAAGTTGAATGGGCTGGTGTATACAGGAAGTTGACTGGGCTGGTGAATACAGGAAGTTGACTGGACTGGTGTATACAGGAAGTTGACTGGGCTGGTGTATACAGGAAGTTGACTGGACTGGTGTATACAGGAAGTTGACTGGGCTGGTGAATACAGGAAGTTGACTGGGATGGTGTATACAGGAAGTTGACTGGGCTGGTGTATACAGGAAGTTGACTGGGCTGGTGTATACAGGAAGTTGACTGGGCTGGTGTATACAGGAAGTTGACTGGGCTGGTGTATACAGGAAGTTGACTGGGCTGGTGTATACAGGAAGTTGACTGGGATGATGTATACAGGAAGTTCTTTTGGATTTTCATTAGGAGTATTATTGATCATTAATTTACATACGCAAGTCTTTTCGCCTGCCCTTTTTTTTCTAAATTAAATAAATATTTTCTATTTCTCTCTCCCTCTTCCATCTATTTTCGTCTTGATCTTACAAACGTTCCCCGGGCCTTTTCCTTGTAGATACAATCTAACTGCATTTGCAGTGATGATAGCTCCAGTAATTCATGATTAATTAGATCTGCTTATTTAGTTTCATCCATCATTCCCTTTATGATGTCATATTATTTATTTCTCTTGCCACTAGCAATGTCTTTCTCCATTGAAATAGCCAAAAGCCTTATCCTGTATTATAACTCTGAATGATCGGCTATGAAAAGCCAACTGACATTTACTCCTGAGGTGCTGACCTGTTCACCGGACGTGCTACCTTGTCCCAGACCTGCTGTTTTCAACTCTCTAGAGACCGCAGGAGCGGTAGAGAAACTCTGAATGATCGGCTATGAAAAGCCAACTGACATTTACTCCTGAGGTGCTGACTTGCTGCACCCTCTACAACCACTGTGATTATTATTATTTGACCCTGCTGGTCATTTATGAACATTTGAACATCTTGGCCATGTTCTGTTATAATCTCCACCCGGCACAGCCAGAAGAGGACTAGCCACCCCTCATAGCCTGGTTCCTCTCTAGGTTTCTTCCTAAGTTCCTGCCTTTCTAGGGAGTCTTTCCCAGCCACCGTGCTTCTTCATCTGCACTGCTTGCTGTTTGGGGTTTTAGGCTGGGTTTCTGTACAGCACTTTGTGACATCGGCTGATGTAAAAAGGGCTTTATAAATTAATTTGATTGATTGATATCAAATTTAATTAGTTCCCAATAACTTCCAAACGTATTCATAACACACGCATGGTTCCAATATTTATCAATAATTCCTGCTACCTCCTTCGTAAATACTTCATTCTCTAGTAAAGTCTTGTTCATTTTCCAGTAACCTTTAATAACTTTTGTTGTTGACAAACCATGCATATTTATCTTTATTGAGATCCCTTTGTGGTCTGTTAAAATCGATGGTTCAATCGAGACTGTATCAACCTTGTCAGCCATATCTTCAGATATCAGCCAGAAATCAACACGGGATTGTAAAGATAAATCTTTGGTACTCCATGTAAAAAATAATCCTATCTGGGTTCTTATGTCTCCAAATATCTAGAACACCTAACCTTAGACATATATTCCTTATCTCACAAACAGAGTTGCTATCCTTAGGAGGCCATCTATCTAGATTATCATGTAATACTGTATTAAAATCTTCACCCCGTATTATTTTGGCCAATGGAAATTTAGACATTTTAATTATTTAGTCTAAATAAAATACAGTTACTTGACTTGTTAAAAGTATTCACAACAATGAATTGAACGTGGTTGACATCTACCAATAGTATAATCCGTCTCCCTGCATTATCTGCTTCATGACTCAATATATTACCCTTAAAGTTACCTTTTAAAACCTGTTTCGGCTGCAAGCCCGAAATCGGAACGACAATGACAACAGCTGCAGGGCGCGAAATTCAAAATCTATTTTTAAAAAATATTTAACTTTCACACATTAACAAGTCCAATACAGCATTTGAAAGATAAACATCTTGTCAATCCAGCCAACATGTCCGATTTTTTAAATGTTTTACAGAGAAAACACCACATATATTTATGTTAGCTCACCACCAAATAGAAAAGTGGACAGACACGTATGGATATGATTATGAAGTATGAATTATGATTCAAGTAGCATGCACAAGCCAACCGAAATAAACTAAAACCAACCTAAAGAGCCCAGAAAAAACTACCTCAGATGACAGTCATATAACATGTTACACAATAAATCTATGTTTTGTTCATAAAAAGTGCATATTTTAGCTATAAATCAGTTTTACATTGATGCTACCATAAATGCTAACACATAGCTAGAGTCTGAATCCAGACGGGAGTAGCCAGAGAAAATACATACACCAACGTCGGCTACTAATTACACCTCATAAAACATTTCAGAAAAACATATGGTGGATAGCTAATGAAAGACAGATATCGTGTGAATAAAGCCAACATTTCCGATTTTTGAAGTGTTTTACAGCGAAAACACAATATATCGTTATATTAGCTAACAACATAAGCTAGCATAAGTCAGCACTAGCATTGGTCAAGCGCTAGCCTAGCACAGTTAGCCCAGTTAGCACAGCACAGCTCAACAGATATATGAAAAAGCATCCCAAATTGGGTCTTATCTTTGTTGATATTCCATCAGAATGTTGTAACGGGGTCCAATGTCCAGTAGAGTCTTTAGTTGGGTTCCAGAACGAATTATTTCCCTCTTTGGTTAGCAAGCACAATAGCATTGCGGCGCTACTCAGCCTTTCTTCAAAAAATTCTTCCGTCGTATCACATCTAAAGTCCAGAATAAATTGCAATAATATAATTAAAGTATATTGAAAAAACATACTTTAGGATGATTTTGTGACATGTATCAAATAATATCGTAGTCAGAGATCATATTCACCGTTATCTACCTTCTTCCAGAAGCCGAGACCAAATTCTGCTTCGCGCCCGGAATTTTTTTTTAACTGCGCAGGTCTCACAAGAAGGTGTGTTATTCAGTCCATGGACGAGATATTCGACTCCTTTCAATTCTCACTTCCGCATTACAGCCTGACGAAGGCGTGTGACGTGTTTCTACGGTCCCAAGTCAAATGGCCTTTTATAGAGAAGGTCTTAAAGAGACACATCGCATTTTGGAAATCTCAATTCGGCTGGGAAAATGGCTGTAAAAATATTTCTGTTCGACTTAGAGAAACAAATCAAACCTTTTTAGAAACTATAGACTGTTATCTATCCAACAGTAGTAAATATATGCATATTGGAAAATAAAAAGTTTCTTAGGAGGCCGTTTGAAAATGTGCACACATTTTCCAGTTTTTTCAATATTCAGCTTGCAGCCCAAACAGGTTAAAATAGCGACACCTGCTGACCGATTAGTACCAAATATCATTCTCACATTGACACGTCCAAAACGCATTATCTGCTGAAGAGGAAAGAGTTTGTTGAATGAAATCAAAAGTCTGCGCTCTTTATCCTTATAATA
The DNA here is from genome assembly GCF_029448725.1 of Salvelinus fontinalis. NCBI lineage: Eukaryota > Metazoa > Chordata > Actinopteri > Salmoniformes > Salmonidae > Salvelinus > Salvelinus fontinalis. The sequence goes on along the minus strand of NC_074691.1, from coordinate 42,274,004 downwards.
CAAAAAAAATAAAGATTTATTTTTCAAAATATGACGGATTCCCCTGGCAATGAATAGAAGAAACAGAAATGGACATGTACTATCCCAGTGACTATATGAAGAATATTAAACTTGTATACATTCACATGAACCGGGTTCTCACTAAACGAAACGTTCTTACGAGTTGCAAATTAAAAGCAGTCCTTTGCAACCCGCAGGGGGTAGACCTAAAGTGAAAAAGGTACATCTTTTTTTTTATCCAATTGTAAATTACATTGCGCCATGCTAACTTGCCAGCTAGTTGCAGACATAAATGAGAGAAGACCTCACTCTGACGCTCTGGCGGAGGAACGTTCTGACCGCACAATAGCTTGGCTGCTTGACTGCTAACTGGCTAACGTTGGCTAGCTGCTTCCTGACACATAATGAGACAACACATCACTCTGACCATATTACTCCCCCTAGCAGAGCTGGTTAGGCTGTTTACATAATGAGAGATCACATCACTCTGACCATGTTACTCCCCCTAGCAGAGCTGGTTAGGCTGTTTTCATAATGAGACATCACTCTGACCATGTTACTCCCCCTAGCAGAGCTGGTTAGGCTGTTTACATAATGAGAGAACACATCACTCTGACCATGTTACTCCCCCTAGCAGAGCTGGTTAGGCTGTTTTCATAATGAGAGATCACATCACTCTGACCATGTTACTCCCCCTAGCAGAGCTGGTTAGGCTGTTTTCATAATGAGACATCACTCTGACCATGTTACTCCCCCTAGCAGAGCTGGTTAGGCTGTTTTCATAATGAGAGATCACTCTGACCATGTTACTCCCCCTAGCAGAGCTGGTTAGGCTGTTTTCATAATGAGACATCACTCTGACCATGTTACTCCCCCTAGCAGAGCTGGTTAGGCTGTTTTCATAATGAGAGATCACTCTGACCATGTTACTCCCCCTAGCAGAGCTGGTTAGGCTGTTTTCATAATGAGAGATCACATCACTCTGACCATGTTACTCCCCCTAGCAGAGCTGGTTAGGCTGTTTTCATAATGAGAGATCACTCTGACCATGTTACTCCCCCTAGCAGAGCTGGTTAGGCTGTTTACATAATGAGAGAACACATCACTCTGACCATGTTACTCCCCCTAGCAGAGCTGGTTAGGCTGTTTTCATAATGAGAGATCACTCTGACCATGTTACTCCCCCTAGCAGAGCTGGTTAGGCTGTTTTCATAATGAGACATCACTCTGACCATGTTACTCCCCCTAGCAGAGCTGGTTAGGCTGTTTTCATAATGAGAGATCACTCTGACCATGTTACTCCCCCTAGCAGAGCTGGTTAGGCTGTTTTCATAATGAGACATCACTCTGACCATGTTACTCCCCCTAGCAGAGCTGGTTAGTCTGTTTACATAATGAGACATCACTCTGACCATGTTACTCCCCCTAGCAGAGCTGGTTAGGCTGTTTTCATAATGAGACATCACATCACTCAGACTGTTTATATGTTATCCTGAGGGTTGGTGACTGTAACTGTGCTGCTGGCAACAATTTAATTACGCTTTTTCTTCTTCACCATGTCACCAGGACATATACAGGATACTACCCTCCACAACACTATGTCACCAGGACATATACAGGATACTACCCTCCGTAACACTATGTCACCAGGACATATACAGGATACTACCCTCCACAACACTATGTCACCAGGACATATACAGGATACTATCCTCTACAACACTATGTCACCAGGACATATACAGGATACTACCCTCCACAACACTATGTCACCAGGACATATACAGGATACTACCCTCCTCAACACTATGTCACCAGGACATATACAGGATACTACCCTCCACAACACTATGTCACCAGGACATATACAGGACACTACCCTCCACAACACTATGTCACCAGGACATATACAGGACACTACCCTCCACAACACTATGTCACCAGGACATATGCAGGATACAACCCTCCACAACACTGTGTCACCAGGACATATACAGGATACTACCCTCCACAATATAACCTTCACTATGTCACCAGGACATATACAGGATACTACCCTCCACAACACTATGTCACCAGGACATATACAGGATGCTACCCTCCACAACACTATGTCACCAGGACATATACAGGATACTACCCTCCACAATATAACCTTCACTATGTCACCAGGACATATACAGGATACTACCCTCTACAACATAACCTTCACTATGTCACCAGGACATATACAGGATGCTACCCTCCACAACACTATGTCACCAGGACATATACAGGATACTACCCTCCACAATATAACCTTCACTATGTCACCAGGACATATACAGGATACTACCCTCTACAACATAACCTTCACTATGTCACCAGGACATATACAGGATGCTACCCTCCACAACACTATGTCACCAGGACATATACAGGATACTACCCTCCTCAACACTATGTCACCAGGACATATACAGGATACTACCCTCCACAACACTATGTCACCAGGACATATACAGGATACTACCCTCCACAACACTATGTCACCAGGACATATACAGGATACTACCCTCCACAACACTATGTCACCAAGACATATACAGGATACTACCCTCCACAACACTATGTCACCAGGCCATATACAGGATACTACCCTCCACAACACTATGTCACCAGGACATATACAGGATACTACCCTCCACAACACTATGTCACCAGGACATATACAGGATACTACCCTCCACAACACTATGTCACCAGGACATATACAGGATACTACCCTCCTCAACACTATGTCACCAGGACATATACAGGATACTACCCTCCACAACACTATGTCACCAGGACATATACAGAACACTACCCTCCACAACACTATGTCACCAGGACATATACAGGACACTACCCTCCACAACACTATGTCACCAGGACATATACAGGATACTACCCTCCACAACACTATGTCACCAGGACATATACAGGACACTACCCTCCACAACACTATGTCACCAGGACATATACAGGACACTACCCTCCACAACACTATGTCACCAGGACATATACAGGATACTTCCCTCCACTATGTCACCAGGACATATACAGGATACTACCCTCCACAACACTATGTCACCAGGACACATACAGGATACTACCCTCCACAACACTATGTCACCAGGACATATACAGGATGCTACCCTCCACAACACTATGTCACCAGGACATAAACAGGATACTACCCTCCACAACACTATGTCACCAGGACATATACAGGATGCTACCCTCCACAACACTATGTCACCAGGACATATACAGGATGCTACCCTCCACAACACTATGTCACCAGGACATAAACAGGATACTACCCTCCACAACACTATGTCACCAGGACATATACAGGATGCTACCCTCCACAACACTATGTCACCAGGACATATACAGGATGCTACCCTCCACAACACTATGTCACCAGGACATATACAGGATGCTACCCTCCACAACACTATGTCACCAGGACATATACAGGATACTACCCTCCACAACACTATGTCACCAGGACATATACAGGATGCTACCCTCCACAACACTATGTCACCAGGACATATACAGGATGCTACCCTCCACAACACTATGTCACCAGGACATATACAGGATGCTACCCTCCACAACACTATGTCACCAGGACATATACAGGATGCTACCCTCCACAACACTATGTCACCAGGTCATATACAGGATACTACCCTCCACAACACTATGTCACCAGGACATATACAGGATGCTACCCTCCACAACACTATGTCACCAGGACATATACAGGATACTACCCTCCACAACACTATGTCACCAGGACATATACAGGATACTACCCTCCACAACACTATGTCACCAGGACATATACAGGATACTACCCTCCACAATATAACCTTCACTATGTCACCAGGACATATACAGGATGCTACCCTCCACAACACTATGTCACCAGGACATATACAGGATGCTACCCTCCACAACACTATGTCACCAGGACATATACAGGATACTACCCTCCACAACACTATGTCACCAGGACATATACAGGATACTACCCTCCACAACACTATGTCACCAGGACATATACAGGATACAACCCTCCACAACACTATGTCACCAGGACATATACAGGATACTACCCTCCACAACACTATGTCACCAGGACATATACAGGATACTACCCTCCACAACATAACCTTCACTATGTCACCAGGATATATACAGGATACTACCCTCCACAACACTATGTCACCAGGACATATACAGGATACTACCCTCCTCAACACTATGTCACCAGGACATATACAGGATACAACCCTCCACAACACTATGTCACCAGGACATATACAGGATACTACCCTCCACAACACTATGTCACCAGGACATATACAGGATACTACCCTCCACAACACTATGTCACCAGGACATATACAGGATACTACCCTCCACAACACTATGTCACCAGGACATATACAGGATGCTACCCTCCACAACACTATGTCACCAGGACATATACAGGATACTACCCTCCACAACACTATGTCACCAGGTCATATACAGGATACTACCCTCCACAACACTATGTCACCAGGACATAAACAGGATACTACCCTCCACAACACTATGTCACCAGGACATAAACAGGATACTACCCTCCACAACACTATGTCACCAGGACATATACAGGATACTACCCTCCACAACATAACCTTCACTATGTCACCAGGTCATATACAGGATACTACCCTCCACAACCTGATTTTGGACCAAATGACCAGGAAGGATTCCTACTACTAAAGATTCTTATTCCCAGGACTATACAGCAAACCCACGACCAGCAAAAGAAACACAACAGAAACCTGAACACACCATCCAACCTTGAAATGATTTAGGGGCAATGATTGGATGGGACGTTAAACGGGTGTCCTGACTCTCTGTGGTCACTAAAATATCCCGTGACAATTATCGTAAGAGTAGGGGTGTTAATCCCGGTGTCCTGGCTAAATTTCCATTCTGTCCCTCATACCATCACGGTCACCTAATCATCCCCAGCTTACAACCAGACAACAGTCCATCACAACAACACCCCCTCAACCAGACAACAGTACATCACAACAACACCCCCTCAACCAGACAACAGTCCATCACAACAACACCCCCTCAACCAGACAACAGTCCATCACAACACCCCCTCAACCAGACAACAGTCCACCACAACACCCCCTCAACCAGACAACAGTCCTGCTCAACAACACCCCCTCAACCAGACAACAGTCCATCACAACAAACACCCCCTCAACCAGACAACAGTCCATCACAACAAACACCCCCTCAACCAGACAACAGTCCATCACAACAAACCCCCTCAACCAGACAACAGTCCATCACAACACCACCCCCTCAACCAGACAACAGTCCATCACAACAACACCCCCTCAACCAGACAACAGTCCAGCACAACAACACCCCCTCAACCAGACAACAGTCCATCACAACACCCCTCAACCAGACAACAGTCCATCACAACAACACCCCCTCAACCAGACAACAGTACATCACAACACCCCCTCAACCAGACAACAGTCCATCACAACAACACCCCCTCAACCAGACAACAGTACATCACAACAACACCCCCTCAACCAGACAACAGTCCATCACAACACCCCCTCAACCAGACAACAGTCCATCACAACACCCCCTCAACCAGACAACAGTCCATCACAACACCCCCTCAACCAGACAACAGTCCATCACACCACCCCCTCAACCAGACAACAGTCCATCACAACACCCCCTCAACCAGACAACAGTCCATCACAACACCCCCTCAACCAGACAACAGTCCATCACAACACCCCCTCAACCAGACAACAGTCCAACACAACAAACCCCCTCAACCAGACAACAGTCCATCACAACACCCCCTCAACCAGACAACAGTCCAACACAACACCCCCTCAACCAGACAACAGTCCATCACAACACCCCCTCAACCAGACAACAGTCCATCACAACACCCCCTCAACCAGACAACAGTCCATCACAACACCCCCTCAACCAGACAACAGTCCATCACAACACCCCCTCAACCAGACAACAGTCCATCACAACAAACCCCCTCAACCAGACAACAGTCCATCACAACACCCCCTCAACCAGACAACAGTCCATCACAACACCCCCTCAACCAGACAACAGTCCATCACAACACCCCTTCAACCAGACAACAGTCCAACTTAACAGCAACACCCCCTCAACCAGACAACAGTCCATCACAACACCTCCTCAACCAGACAACAGTCCAGCACAACATCCCTTCAACCAGACCCAGACAACAGTCCAGCTCAACAACACCCCCTCAACCAGACCCAGACAACAGTCCAACACAACACCCCCTCAACCAGACAACAGTCCAACACAACACCCCCTCAACCAGACAACAGTCCATCACAACACCCCCTCAACCAGACAACAGTCCATCACAACACCCCCTCAACCAGACAACAGTCCATCACAACACCCCCTCAACCAGACAACAGTCCATCACAACACCCCCTCAACCAGACAACAGTCCATCACAACAAACCCCCTCAACCAGACAACAGTCCATCACAACACCCCCTCAACCAGACAACAGTCCATCACAACACCACCCCCTCAACCAGACAACAGTCCATCACAACAACACCCCCTCGACCAGACAACAGTCCAACACAACAACACCCCCTCAACCAGACAACAGTCCAACACAACACCCCCTCAACCAGACAACAGTCCATCACAACACCCCCTCAACCAGACAACAGTCCATCACAACACCCCCTCAACCAGACAACAGTCCAACACAACACCCCCTCAACCAGACAACAGTCCATCACACCCCCTCAACCAGACAACAGTCCATCACAACACCCCTCAACCAGACAACAGTCCAGCTCAACAACACCCCCTCAACCAGACAACAGTCCAGCTCAACACCCCCTCAACCAGACAACAGTCCAGCACAACACCCCCTTAACCAGACAACAGTCCAGCTCAACAACACCTCCTCAACCAGACCCAGACAACAGTCCAACACAACAACACCTCCTCAACTATTAAAGACTACTAGAACCCACTGGATTCTTGTTATGAATTTTATGAATAAATGACTAAATGATGTATACATTTAACTATAACTATAACTAATTGAATTCTACCCTGTTTTTCTATATTGATAAATAATGTTAGTTAGGGTTAGGGTTAGGGTTAGGGTAACCCTAACCCTAACCCTAACCCTAACCCTATAAGGAAGAGGTTATGTAGCATGTATGGGGGAAGAATGGGATGTCTGTGTGAGTCTAAATAAAACTAAATGGATCATTAACCTACGTTTGAACCGACTAAGCTATAACTCTGTGGAGATAAGACAAGACAGCAAGAGCCCCTCTACGTTTTCCGTATCTGGGGGGGGGGACTGGAACTGTCAGCTAAGTGGTAATAAACTGTGTTGAGACTTCAGGAGATAATCCAGATATAGTATGTAATGTATGTGCTTTAGGGAGTTGGAATGGACTTTGGAATCAGATCTATCCTTGTCGGAGAGGGGGAGGGACTCTGTGACGCTGTGTGTAATATATAATGTGTGTACACGGTTTTTGGAGGAGAGATCTCTCGAGAATAAACGCTATTGATTAATTTGGACACGGGTCTTTATCTATTTTATGCAAATAAGGATCTTACAAATTCTTAGAAACGGACAGAGTGCTTGCTTTGTATAATTAAATTGGTTAACGAACATATAGGAAACAAATTCCTTCCTCAATTCTCCAACAGGAAGTGATTACAGAGAGATGAACCTGGAGAAGAGTCCCCTAAGCAAGCTGGTCCTGGGGCTCTGTTCACAAACACACCCCACAGAGCCATCACCTACAGAGAGATGAACCTGGAGAAGAGTCCCCTAAGCAAGCTGGTCCTGGGGCTCTGTTCACAAACACACCCCACAGAGCCATTACCTACAGAGAGATGAACCTGGAGAAGAGTCCCCTAAGCAAGCTGGTCCTGGGGCTCTGTTCACAAACACAGACCCCACAGAGCCATCACCTACAGAGAGATGAACCTGGAGAAGAGTCCCCTAAGCAAGCTGGTCCTGGGGCTCTGTTCACAAACAGACCCCACAGAGCCATCACCTACAGAGAGATGAACCTGGAGAAGAGTCCCCTAAGCAAGCTGGTCCTGGGGCTCTGTTCACAAACACAAACACACCCCACAGAGCCATCACCTACAGAGAGATGAACCTGGAGAAGAGTCCCCTAAGCAAGCTGGTCCTGGGGCTCTGTTCACAAACACAAACACACCCCACAGAGCCATCACCTACAGAGAGATGAACCTGGAGAAGAGTCCTCTAAGCAAGCTGGTCCTGGGGCTCTGTTCACAAACACAAACACACCCCACAGAGCCATCACCTACAGAGAGATGAACCTGGGGAAGAGTCCCCTAAGCAAGCTGGTCCTGGGGCTCTGTTCACAAACACAAACACACCCCACAGAGCCATCACCTACAGAGAGATGAACCTGGAGAAGAGGCCCCTAAGCAAGCTGGTCCTGGGGCTCTGTTCACAAACACAAACACACCCCACAGAGCCATCACCTACAGAGAGATGAACCTGGAGAAGAGTCCTCTAAGCAAGCTGGTCCTGGGGCTCTGTTCACAAACACAAACAGACCCCACAGAGACATCACCTACAGAGAGATGCACCTGGAGAAGAGTCCCCTCAGCAAGCTGGTCCTGGGGCTCTGTTCACAAACACACCCCACAGAGCCATCACCTACAGAGAGATGAACCTGGAGAAGAGTCCTCTAAGCAAGCTGGTCCTGGGGCTCTGTTCACAAACAGACCCCACAGAGCCATCACCTACAGAGAGATGAACCTGGAGAAGAGTCCTCTAAGCAAGCTGGTCCTGGGGCTCTGTTCACAAACAGACCCCACAGAGCCATCACCTACAGAGAGATGAAACTGGAGAAGAGTCCCCTAAGCAAGCTGGTCCTGGGGCTCTGTTCACAAACACAAACACACCCCACAGAGCCCCAGGACAGCAACACAATTAGACCCAACCAAATCATGAGGAAACAAAAAGATAATTACTTAACATTGCAAAGAATAAACACATCTAGAATTCAAAAACAAAACTCATTTTGATAAAGTCCCATATCTACTGGGTGAAATACCACAGTGTGATAAACTCCCATATCTACTGGGTGAAATACCACAGTGTAACATCACAGCAGCAAGATTTGTGATCTGTTGCCACAAGAAAAGGGCAACCAGGGAAGAACAAACACCATTGTAAATACAACCCATATTTATGTTTATTTATTTTCCCTTTTGTACTTTAAATATTTACACATCATTACAACACTGTATATAGACATAATATGACATTTGAAATGTCTTTATTCTTTTGGAACTTCTGTGTGAGTGTAATGTTTACTGTTCATTGTTTATTTCACTTTTATTTATTATCTATTTCATTTGCTTTGGCAATGTTAACATATGTTTTCCATGCCAACAAAGCCCTTTGAATCGAGAGAGAGAGAGAGAGACAGAGAGCGAGAGGGAGTGATTGGAGGGAGGAATTGGAGAGAGGGAGGAATTGGAGAGAGGGAGAATGAAAGAATGAGAGGAGGGAAGGAGGGAGAGAGAGGAGGGAAGGAGAGAGGGAGGAGGGAAGGAGAGAGGGAGAGGTGGGAAGGAGAGAGAGAGGAGGGAAGGAGAGAGAGAGGAGGATAGATAGACACATATATATACAGATAGATATATAGATAGATTGGGAATTTTGTTGATGGAGTACCATTACCCTCTAGTGGTCACTATGATTATTACACTGCAGGTCACTCTTCTGTACAGCAGAGAGCAGTATCGCTCACCTGTTGAATTTCTGAAAGAGGAGTTACTAGCCTGGATGCCAGTCTTTTAACCTGGGTACCAGTCTGTTAGCCTGGGTGTCAGTCTGTTAACCTGGGTGTCAGTCTGTTAGCCTGGGTGTCAGTCTGTTAGCCTGTTTGTCAGTCTGTTAGCCTGTTTGTCAGTCTGTTAGCCTGGGTGTCAGTCTGTTAGCCTGTTTGTCAGTCTGTTAGCCTTGGTGTCAGTCTGTTAACCTGGTTGTCAGTCTGTTAGCCTGGGTGCCAGTTTGTTGGTGTGGGTGTCAGTCTGTTAGCCTGGGTGCCAGTCTGTTAGTGTGGGTGCCAGTCTGTTAGCCTGGGTGCCAGTCTGTTAGTGTGGGTGCCAGTCTGTTAGCCTGGGTGTCAGTCTGTTAGCCTGGGTGCCAGTCTGTTAGCCTGGGTGTCAGTCTGTTAGCCTAGGTGCCAGTCTGTTAGTGTGGGTGTCAGTCTGTTAGCCTGGGTGCCAGTCTGTTAGCCTGGGTGCCAGTCTGTTAGCCTGGGTGTCAGTCTGTTAGCCTGGGTGCCAGTCTGTTAGTATGGGTGCCAGTCTGTTAGCCTGGGTGCCAGTCTGTTAGCCTGGGAGTCAGTCTGTTAGCCTGGTTGCCAGTCTGTTAGCCTCGGTGCCAGTCTGTTAGCCTGGGAGTCAGTCTGTTAGCCTGGGTGCCAGTCTGTTAGCCTGGGAGTCAGTCTGTTAGCCTGGGTGCCAGTCTGTTAGCCTGGGTGTCAGTCTGCTAGTGTGGGTGTCAGTCTGTTAGCCTGGGTGCCAGTCTGTTAGCCTGGGTGCCAGTCTGTCAGCCTGGGTGCCAGTCTGTTAGCCTGGGTGTCAGTCTGTTAGCCTGGGTGCCAGTCTGTTAGTGTGGGTGCCAGTCTGTTAGCCTGGGTGTCAGTCTGTTAGTGTGGGAGTCAGTCTGTTAGCCTGGGTGTCAGTCTGTTAGCCTGGGTGCCAGTCTGTTAGCCTGGGTGCCAGTCTGTTAGCCTGGGTGCCAGTCTGTCAGCCTGGGTGCCAGTCTGTCAGCCTTGGTGTTAGATACTTTTGATAGAGAGCATGTATAACCAAATGTCAACACATCCTCTCCGGACCACAATGAAGACCGAATACTGGGGCAAAATTACTAGGTCACGCCTGGTTGTAGAATGCAGACGTGTGTGTGGGGAGGGCTTAGGCCTTTAAAACTGCCAACAGTTTCCTGGTTACCAAACATTTCTCATCACCCCTTCCAGTCAAATGGCTTCCACTTACCTGACTCACCAACTCAGTGGTGTTGTGGTTCCAGTATCTCACCTGAGGCATTCTGGGTATATTATAATACAAGAGGTGTCTGGGCTCCTGTGTATCTCCCCTGAGGCATTCTGGGTATATTATAATATAAGAGGTGTCTGGGTCGCGCTCCTGTGTATCTCCCCTGAGGCATTCTGGGTATATTATAATATAAGCGGTGTCTGGGTCGTGCTCCTGTGTATCTCCCCTGAGGCATTCTGGGTATATTATAATACAAGAGGTGTCTGGGTCGCGCTCCTGTGTATCTCCCCTGAGGAATTCTGGGTATATTATAATATAAGCGGTGTCTGGGTCGTGCTCCTGTGTATCTCCCCTGAGGCATTCTGGGTATGTTATAATATAAGAGGTGTCTGGGTCGCGCTCCTGTGTATCTCCCCTGAGGCATTATGGGTATATTATAATATAAGAGGTGTCTGGGTCGTGCTCCTGTGTATCTCCCCTGAGGCATTCTGGGTATGTTATAATATAAGAGGTGTCTTGGTCGCGCTCCTGTGTATCTCCCCTGAGGCATTCTGGGTATATTATAATATAAGAGGTGTCTGGGTCGCGCTCCTGTGTATCTCCCCTGAGGCATTCTGGGTATATTATAATATAAGAGGTGTCTGGGTCGCCCTCCTGTGTATCTCCCCTGAGGCATTATGGGTATATTATAATATAAGAGGTGTCTGGGTCGTGCTCCTGTGTATCTCCCCTGAGGCATTCTGGGTATATTATAATATAAGAGGTGTCTGGGCTCCTGTGTGTTTAATTGATCCTCTCAGTTCATTATGGTAATTACTAGACACGGCGGAGGATGAATGTGAAGATAAAACCAGCAGGACGTTTTGCCGCTCCATCTAGATTCCATCTCTACATTATATATCCTCACCTTAAACATATTATCATTAAATATCCTCACCTTAAACATCTCTACATTATATATCCTCACCTTAAACATCTCTACATTATATATCCTCACCTTAAACATCTCTACATTATATATCCTCACCTTAAACATCTCTACATTAAACCATATAGATCATTTATTACACATATTATCATTAAATATCCTCACCTTAAACATCTCTACATTAAATATCCTCACCTTAAAGATCTCTACATTAAATATCCTCACCTTAAACATCTCTACATTAAATATCCTCACCTTAAACATCTCTACATTATATATCCTCACCTTAAACATCTCTACATTATATATCCTCACCTTAAACATCTGTACATTAAATATCCTCACCTTAAACATCTCTACATTATATATCCTCACCTTAAACATCTGTACATTAAATATCCTCACCTTAAACATCTCTACATTATATATCCTCACCTTAAACATCTCATCATTAAATATCCTCACCTTAAACATCTCTACATTATATATCCTCACCTTAAACATATCTACATTATATATCCTCACCTCAAACATCTCTACATTATTTATCCTCACCTTAAACATATTATCATTAAATATCCTCACCTTAAACATCTCTACATTATATATCCTCACCTTAAACATATTATCATTAAATATCCTCACCTTAAACATCTCTACATTATATATCCTCACCTTAAACATATTATCATTAAATATCCTCACCTTAAACATCTCTACATTATATATCCTCACCTCAAACATCTCTACATTATTTATCCTCACCTTAAACATATTATCATTAAATATCCTCACCTTAAACATCTCTACATTATATATCCTCACCTTAAACATATTATCATTAAATATCCTCACCTTAAACATCTCTACATTATATATCCTCACCTTAAACATATTATCATTAAATATCCTCACCTCAAACATCTCTACATTATATATCCTCACCTTAAACATCTCTACATTATATATCCTCACCTTAAACATCTCTACATTATATATCCTCACCTTAAACATCTCTACATTAAACCATATAGATCATTTATTACACATATTATCATTAAATATCCTCACCTTAAACATCTCTACATTAAATATCCTCACCTTAAAGATCTCTACATTAAATATCCTCACCTTAAACATCTCTACATTAAATATCCTCACCTTAAACATCTCTACATTATATATCCTCACCTTAAACATCTCTACATTATATATCCTCACCTTAAACATCTGTACATTATATATCCTCACCTTAAACATATTATCATTAAATATCCTCACCTTAAACATCTCTACATTATATATCCTCACCTTAAACATCTCTACATTATATATCCTCACCTTAAACATCTGTACATTATATATCCTCACCTTAAACATCTCTACATTATATATCCTCACCTTAAACATATTATCATTAAATATCCTCACCTTAAACATCTCTACATTATATATCCTCACCTTAAACATCTCTACATTATATATCCTCACCTTAAACATCTCTACATTATATATCCTCACCTTAAACATCTCTACATTATTTATCCTCACCTTAAACATCTCTACATTATATATCCTCACCTTAAACATCTCTACATTATATATCCTCACCTTAAACATCTCTACATTATATATCCTCACCTTAAACATCTCTACATTATATATCCTCACCTTAAACATCTCTACATTATATATCCTCACCTTAAACATCTCTACATTATATATCCTCACCTTAAACATCTCTACATTATATATCCTCACCTTAAACATCTCTACATTATATATCCTCACCTTAAACATATTATCATTAAACCATATAGATCATTTATTACACATATTATCATTAAATATCCTATTATTAAACATATTATCATTAAATATCCTCACATTAAATATATTATCATTAAATATCCTCACATTAAACATCTCTACATTAAACCATATATATCTTACCTTTAACACGTATATCTTGTGGTCCTTTCCTTTAATGTTCAACAGACTTCGTCCCAGCCTGACGCGTGTGAGTCCAGTAGTGTGTGTGTGGAGAGTGTAAAGGATAACCAAGGTGCTATATTATAGTACCAAGCTACCTCTGTCTACTCTAAAATGATGACAAAAACACAGGAGGAATGAATGAAAACACACAGCAGTAATAAAATCATTTTATTCTTATTAAAAACATATAAAAATGTACAATCACAATGCCAATTTCACTCACTGTTGTCAGCTTGATTATCCCTTGTGAAAAAAAGCTCTTTGTCCAAATGACAGATTGACTGAGATGAACTGTACCACACTAAAGCCCCGTTTATACCTGGTGCTAACATGTGTCCTATGTCCTGATTTTGTCCACATTCTGATTGTGCCCACATTTTAATATAAAGGAGTAGACAATTAAAAGATGCATTGTGATCAGATCTTATAAGTGTAAATGGACAAGATCAGGTCAAAATCAGGACAATATCAGGAAGAAGGCTGGCTCCATGTTAGAAACAGAAGTAACAGGGCTTCTGACTAGAGGAGATATTTGCACCTGTGGAGAGTACCAGTCAACTACAGAGGAGACCAGAGGAGACCAGTCAACTACAGAGGAGACCAGAGGAGACCAGTCAACTACAGAGGAGACCAGAGGAGACCAGTCAACTACAGAGGAGACCAGAGGAGACCAGTCAACTACAGAGGAGACCAGAGGAGACCAGTCAACTACAGAGGAGACCAGAGGAGACCAGTCAACTACAGAGGAGACCAGAGGAGACCAGTCAACTACAGAGGAGACCAGAGGAGACCAGTCAACTACAGAGGAGACCAGAGGAGACCAGTCAACTAAAGAGGAGACCAGAGGAGACCAGAGGAGACCAGTCAACTACAGAGGAGACCAGAGGAGACCAGTCAACTACAGAGGAGACCAATCAACTACAGAGGAGACCAATCAACTACAGAGGAGACCAGAGGAGACCAGAGGAGACCAGTCAACTACAGAGGAGACCAGAGGAGACCAGAGGAGACCAGTCAACTACAGAGGAGACCAGAGGAGACCAGTCAACTACAGAGGAGACCAGAGGAGACCAGAGGAGACCAGAGGAGACCAGTCAACTACAGAGGAGACCAGAGGAGACCAGAGGAGACCAGAGGAGACCAGTCAACTACAGAGGAGACCAGAGGAGACCAGTCAACTACAGAGGAGACCAATCAACTACAGAGGAGACCAATCAACTACAGAGGAGACCAGAGGAGACCAGAGGAGACCAGTCAACTACAGAGGAGACCAGAGGAGACCAGAGGAGACCAGTCAACTACAGAGGAGACCAGAGGAGACCAGTCAACTACAGAGGAGACCAGAGGAGACCAGAGGAGACCAGAGGAGACCAGTCAACTACAGAGGAGACCAGAGGAGACCAGTCAACTAAAAAGAGACCAGAGGAGATGAGAGATCATTCTACCTGACTGGACCGGATGAGAGAGGTGACAGAAGATAGACAACACAAAAACACATGATGTTAACTTGTTACGGCCGCTCGACAGAAAAAAACATGATGAACTAATCATCTGGTCAGCATGTTGTTTATACAGGGAAGTAGCTAATCGTTTGACCTTTTGTTGTAAAACCACAACACAACACAGAAACACAAAGCGTAACAGAACGAAGGGTCAGAGCCGGTCAGAGGATGAATGACTTTATATCAAACTGATCTGTCATTGGTTGTTGTGTTGTAATAAACATGGCTTCCGTACATAGTCCATTTCCCTATGGGCTCTGGTCTAAAGTAGTGCACTATATAGGGAATAGGGTTCTATAAGACTCTGGTCTAAAGTAGTGCACTATATAGGGAATAGGGTTCCATAGGGCTCTGGTCTAAAGTAGTGCACTATATAGGGAATAGGGTTCCATAGGGCTCTGGTCTAAAGTAGTGCACTATATATAGGGAATAGGGTGCCATTTGGCTGGTCTAAAGTAGTGCACTATATAGGGAATAGGGTTCCATAGGGCTCTGGTCTAAAGTAGTGCACTATATAGGGAATAGGGTGCCATTTGGCTGGTCTAAAGTAGTGCACTATATAGGGAATAGGGTTCCATAGGGCTCTGGTCTAAAGTAGTGCACTATATAGGGAGTAGTGGACCATATGGGACCCAGTCTGCTGAGAGACATGTTGTCTGGTCAGATACTCAGAGGAAACAAAACAGAACGACAGTCATAGGTTCAATTACTAATATTGTTCAACAATGCCATTGTTCAAAGTTTAGATGAAATACGACTTATAATATTTCGATTGAGTTCAAATGAAAAGACATGGTGTTTTTGCTTTCAGAGTTTCAGTACTGAAGTTCCAGGGTCCAACTCCTAATCCAGCCCGGAGGTTGGGAGAAAGGAAGCCAGTTCCAGGGTCCAACTCCTAATCCAGCCCGGAGGTTGGGAGAAAGGAAGCCAGTTCCAGGGTCCAACTCCTAATCCAGCCCGGAGGTTGGGAGAAAGGCACTACTGCGTGAGCGTGAGCGTGTGCGTGTGTGTGTCTGTGTGTGTGTGTGTGTCTGTGTGTGTGTTTGTGTGTGTGTGTCTGTGTCTGTGTGTGTGTGTGTGTGTGTGTGTGTGTGTGTGTGTGTTTGTGTGTGTGTCTGTGTGTGTGTGTGTGTGCGTGTGCGTGTGCGCGTGTCTGTGTCTGTGTCTGTGTGTGTGTGTGTGTGTGTGTGTGTGTGTGTGTGTGTGTGTGTGTGTGTGTGTGTGTGTGTGTGTGTGTGTGTGCGTGTGTGTGTATCTCCAGGGTTGTATTGTAGCCTTGAACCCAGCCATGTTTCTCTCGGCTTTCAGATCCTAATTTTCCGTTACCCTGCGTAACCCTCCGTTACCCTGCGTAACCCTCTGTTACCTTACGTTACCCTGCGTTACCCTCCGTTACCTTACGTTACCCTGCGTAACCCTCCGTTACCCTGCGTAACCCTCCGTTACCTTACGTTACCCTGCGTTACCCTGCGTTACCCTGCGTTACCCTCCGTTACCCACCGTTACCCTGCGTTACCCTCCGTTACCTTACGTTACCCTGCGTTACCCTGCGTTACCCTCCGTTACCCTACGTTGCCCTGCGTTACCCTCCGTTACCTTACGTTACCCTGCGTTACCCTGCGTTACCCTCTGTTACCCTACGTTACCCTGCGTTACCCTCCGTTACCCTGTGTTACCCTCTGTTACCCTACGTTACCCTGCGTTACCCTCCGTTACCCTCCGTTACCCTGCGTTACCCTCCGTTACCCTCCGTTACCCTCCGTTACCCTGCGTTACCCTCCGTTACGCCCCGACGAATTGAGGCTGTTCTGGTCTAAAGTAGTGACTACATAGGGAATAGGGTGTAATTAGGGACAGAACTCTGGTCTAAAGTAGTGACTACATAGGGAATAGGGTGCCATTAGGGACATAACTCTGGTCTAATGTAGTGACTACATAGGGAATAGGGTGTAATTAGGGACAGAACTCTGGTCTAGTAGGGACTACATAGGGAATAGGGTGCCATTAGGGACATAACTCTGGTCTAATGTAGTGACTACATAGGGAATAGGGTGTAATTAGGGACAGAACTCTGGTCTAAAGTAGTGACTACATAGGGAATAGGGTGCCATTAGGGACATAACTCTGGTCTAATGTAGTGACTACATAGGGAATAGGGTGTAATTAGGGACAAAACTCTGGTCTAAAGTAGTGACTACATAGGGAATAGGGTGTAATTAGGGACAGAACTCTGGTCTAATGTAGTGACTACATAGGGAATAGGGTGCCATTAGGGACAGAGATATAACCTGAATGCCAGCAGCCTTATTGGTTCAGATCTGGCTAAGTGTTCTCCATGGTGTGTGACTGTGACAGCAGCAACCAACCCACTAACCCCACCGCCAGACAGCCCGCCAGACAGATAGACAGCCAGACAGATAGACAGACAGCCAGACAGATAGACAGACAGACAGCCAGACATATAGACAGACAGCCAGACAGATAGACAGCCAGCCAGACAGACAGATAGACAGCCAGACAGCCAAACATATAGACAGCCAGCCAGCCAGACAGATAGACAGCCAGACATATAAACAGCCAGCCTGCCAGACAGACAGACAGATGGACAGCCTGCCAGACAGACAGATATACCGCCCGCCCGCCAGCCTGCCCGACAGACAGACAGACGGTGGTTTATGATAGAAACAACTGTCCTCCTGTATGGCGCGTATCGCCCATCACCTCCAGTCACATGGGTTTCGTACGATAACTGGAAACCTCTTCTCTCCGTATACTGTGTTGTTATGGTAACGTCCTAACATGAGGAATACTGGACTGTGGTCAGATACTACTGAGACACTAAAATAGAAAATAACAATAAATTAACTTAAAGAAAGAAAACACATTTTGATCCAGACATTTAAAAAAAAAGAAAGAAAAATAATGTTTTAACAACAGTGGGAGGATTATAAATTAATTAATACATGAAAGAAAAATATACATATATAATATTTTACTGTTGTGCTTTTAAGTGTTAGACACCAAGATACTATTTTAGAGAGTCGTCTGTAGCACATCGCACCAGATCAGTAACCGCTAGTGCAGTTATCAGACGCTGAACACCAAGTCGGTGTAAATCTCATCGAAATGTAAGGATTTACTGGAGTGTGAAACATACTGTATGAATGTGATTAGTGTTGCAGGACGTCCTGCTCATTCTGTGCCAATCTTTCAATCTGGATTTCTGGAAAAACTGGACATTTTGGAAAAGTTTACCTCACGTTTGCAACCCTATATGTGATTGGTAATGTAGTGTATGTGATTGGTAATGTAGCTGGTGTATGTGATTGGTAATGTAGATAGTGTATGTGATTGGTAATGTAGCTGGTGTATGTGATTGGTAATGTAGCGTATGTGATTGGTAATGTAGATAGTGTATGTGATTGGTAATGTAGATAGTGTATGTGATTGGTAATGTAGATAGTGTATGTGATTGGTAATGTAGATAGTCTATGTGATTGGTAATGTAGATAGTCTATGTGATTGGTAATGTAGATAGTCTATGTGATTGGTAATGTAGATAGTGTATGTGATTGGTAATGTAGATAGTGTATGTGATTGGTAATGTAGATAGTGTATGTGATTGGTAATGTAGATAGTCTATGTGATTGGTAATGTAGATAGTCTATGTGATTGGTAATGTAGATAGTGTATGTGATTGGTAATGTAGATAGTCTATGTGATTGGTAATGTAGATAGTCTATGTGATTGGTAATGTAGATAGTCTATGTGATTGGTAATGTAGATAGTCTATGTGATTGGTAATGTAGATAGTGTATGTGATTGGTAATGTAGATAGTGTATGTGATTGGTAATGTAGATAGTCTATGTGATTGGTAATGTAGATAGTCTATGTGATTGGTAATGTAGATAGTCTATGTGATTGGTAATGTAGATAGTCTATGTGATTGGTAATGTAGATAGTCTATGTGATTGGTAATGTAGATAGTGTATGTGATTGGTAATGTAGATAGTGTATGTGATTGGTAATGTAGATAGTGTATGTGATTGGTAATGTAGATAGTGTATGTGATTGGTAATGTAGATAGTCTATGTGATTGGTAATGTAGATAGTGTATGTGATTGGTAATGTAGATAGCGTATGTGACTCATATTGAGTGTGAATCCAGTCACGATGAGGTGTTCATGCTGACCAGCTATGCCATACAGTACTGTGTGTTGTGATCTTTGGCCTACATGTGTACATGTGTACCTGTGTACCTGTGTACCTGTGTACCTGTGTACCTGTGTACCTGTGTATCTGTGTACCTGTGTACCTGTGTATCTGTGTATCTGTGTACCTGTGTACCTGTGTATCTGTGTATCTGTGTACCTGTGTATCTGTGTATCTGTGTACCTGTGTACCTGTGTACCTGTGTACTTGTGTACCTGTGTCACTAAGTATAAATATTGCTTTTGTATAATAATAACAATAATTTTGGGGGGTGCTTACACTCAAGTGGCTAACGGAAATGTGATATCCCAAATCCCCTGACAAACACAGGTGGTGGGCTGACGACCAGGCTGACGACCAGGCTGACGACCAGGGTCACGACCAGGGTCACGACCAGGGTCACGACCAGGGTCACGACCATGCTGACGACCAGGGTCACGACCAGGCTGACGACCAGGGTCACGACCAGGGTCACGACCATGCTGACGACCAGGGTCACGACCAGGCTGACGACCAGGGTCACGACCAGGGTCACGACCAGGGTCCCAAACAGGCTGACGACCATGGTCACGACCAGGGTCACGACCAGGATCACGACCAGGGTCACGACCAGGCTGACAACCAGGGTCACGACCAGGGTCACGACCAGGCTGACGACCAGGGTCACGACCAGGGTCACGACCAGGCTGACGACCAGGGTCACGACCAGGCTGACGACCAGGATCACGACCAGGCTGACGACCAGGGTCACGACCAGGCTGACGACCAGGGTCACGACCAGGGTGACGACCAGGGTCACGACCAGGCTGACGACCAGGGTCACGACCAGGCTGACGACCAGGATCACGACCAGGCTGACGACCAGGGTCACGACCAGGCTGACGACCAGGCTGACGACCAGGATCATGACCAGGGTAACGACCAGGCTGACGACCAGGGTCACGACCAGGCTGACGACCAGGATCACGACCAGGGTCACGACCAGGTTGACGACCAGGGTCACGACCAGGCTGACGACCCGGGTCACGACCAGGGTCACGACCAGGCTGACGACCAGGGTCACGACCAGGGTCACGACCAGGGTCCCGACCAGGGTCACGACCAGGCTGACGACCAGGGTCACGACCAGGGTCACGACCAGGGTCACGACCAGGCTGACGACCAGGGTCACGGCCAGGGTCACGGCCAGGATCACGACCAGGCTGACGACCAGGGTCACGACCAGGCTGACGACCAGGGTCACGGCCAGGATCACGACCAGGCTGACGACCAGGGTCACGACCAGGCTGACGACCAGGGTCACGACCAGGATCACGACCAGGGTCACCATTATAAAGTGCCTCTGTAGAAATGAAGGTTTAAGTGCCTTGCTCAAGGGCACCAAGACAGATCGTTCACCTTGTCGGCTCCGGTATTTGAACCGTTTCAAACGTGAAAAAAATTCCCCTTCCTGATTGAAGTAACGAGTCGTCTTTGGTTAGACGGCCGTTTGCCAACACGCGCGGTACATGTCACTGCCGTGTGAAGTCAGAGCTCGGTGTTTTATTCTGTTAACTAGCACGTCGTTGCTGTATGGACAAGGATGTCATCATTCAGACAGAATTATTATTATTTTACAGAGCCAAAAAAAGGATTTTCTCTTTCTCTTTGGAGAGGATGAACTTACAACATATTTTACCCTCAAGTTAACAAATACATTACATAATTTATGGCTTCATAAGTTAAAACTTCCTCAACCCACATCGCCCTTTCACAAATAATATACCATTTTAATTAATATAAAATTAATATTAATTGATATAAAATGAGTGTACAGACATTTAAAACTTGCTGTTCATACCACCACACAATAACTCTCATCGTCACTATGGTAACAAGTGTGTGACTGTCATCACCATGGTAGCATAAATGTTCCTGTCCTCTTTTGCTACTCAGTGATGTCCTGTTATATTGTCCTGTCATATAGTCCTGTTAAATAGTCCTGTTATATAGTCCTGTTATATAGTCCTGTTAAATAGTCCTGTTAAATAGTCCTGTTATATAGTCCTGTTAAATAGTCCTGTTAAATAGTCCTGTTAAATAGTCCTGTTATATAGTCCTGTTAAATAGTCCTGTTAAATAGTCCTGTTAAATAGTCCTGTTAAATAGTCCTGTTAAATAGTCCTGTTAAATAGTCCTGTTAAATAGTCCTGTTAAATAGTCCTGTAAAATAGTCCTGTTAAATAGTCCTGTTAAATAGTCCTGTTATATAGTCCTGTTATATAGTCCTGTTAAATAGTCCTGTAAAATAGTCCTGTTAAATAGTCCTGTTAAATAGTCCTGTTATATAGTCCTGTTATATAGTCCTGTTAAATAGTCCTGTTAAATAGTCCTGGTACATAACATACTCAGCTGAAAGCCTTATAGAAATCCCCCAAAAAGCCGTCTGCTACAAATAGCCTGAAGAATTGTCTTGTAGGCGGTGGATGATGATACTGGAGTATTGTAGTACTATGATATAGTACTATATAGTAGTATTGTAGTACTATGGTATAGTACCATATTGTAGTATTGTAGTACTATGATATAGTACTATATAGTAGTATTGTAGTACCATGATATAGTACCATATAGTAGTATTGTAGTACTATGGTATAGTACCATATTGTAGTATTGTAGTACTATGTTATAGTACTATATGGTAGTATTGTAGTACTATGGTATAGTACTATATAGTAGTATTGTAGTACTATGATATAGTACTATATAGTAGTATTGTAGTACTATGATATAGTACTATATAGTAGTATTGTAGTACTATGGTATAGTACTATATAGTAGTATTGTAGTACTATGGTATAGTACGATATAGTAGTATTGTAGTACTATGGTATAGTACTATATAGTAGTATTGTAGTACTATGGTATAGTACTATATAGTAGTATTGTAGTACTATGATATAGTACCATATAGTAGTATTGTAGTACTATGGTATAGTACTATATAGTAGTATTGTAGTACTATGATATAGTACTATATAGTAGTATTGTAGTACTATGGTATAGTACTATATAGTACTATTGTAGTACTATGGTATAGTACTATATAATAGTATTGTAGTACTATGGTATAGTACTATATAATAGTATTGTAGTACTATCATACTATGTGGTAATACTTTAGTATTATAATGTCTTCTCCACTGGGGCCTGCAGTCTACCATAATTGTTCATGTTTGTGTCTCATTGATGCTGAGAAGAGACGAGATCCCTTTGTAGTGTGTGTCTGGCCACAACACATTCCTCCAGACAGGTTCGTACTAGTCGTTCCCTTTGTTTCTTTGGTTATTTTTTATCTCAGAGTATATTCCCAGGTGCAGGAGACACCGGTGTTTATTCATCACAACTCAACAACTCCCTTGTAAAGGTTTTGTGCTTTAAAAAACCATGACATCAGTTACGTTGTCACACCTACTTTCTTCGGGCCTCCTTTCCTTTCCTCCTTCTCCTCTTCATCTTCCTCCTCTTCTTCTTCCTCCTCCTGTTCCGCCTCCTTCATCTCTTCCAACTCCTCCTCCTCTCCTCCTCAGTAGGGTCTCCAGACAGCTTCGTCCATACGCCCCCCAGCAGGGTTGAGTACAGTGGGGGAGTTGCTGTGACTCCCATCCCCCTCCACCGCCCCCTCGCCCCCACCTTGGCTGGGCAGGTTAGGGTTAGCCAGGGAGCTGCCTGTGGAGGCGCTGGTGCAGGGAGGAACCATCCTGGAGGGGGAGCGGTCCCCCCCGGGAACCATGGAGAACTGGTACGACCCAGAGGAGGCTCCATAGTAAAGATAGGGAGTACTGCTGGTTTGGAAAGGTCCACTCTGACTTTGGGCGGAACCGGGGTAGGGAGGGGGCAGGTAGGTGTGGTAGTGGGCGGAGCCTAGCGACATGGCGGCGGTGACGGGAGGGGTGTAGGTGAAGGTGGTGGGGTAGTGCATTCTGGGACTGGAAAAACGAGACTCCGTCAGAGAGGGTAGACCCGGGAACTGACGATCAAACTGGCCTGGGAACGGACTGAGATCTGAGAGAGAGAGAGAGAGAGAGAGAGAGAGAAAGAGAGAGAGAGAGAGATATGGAGGGAAAATGAGAGAGATAAATTAGTTTCATTAATTTGTCTTTATTGTGCCTTCATAAAGAAAACAATTTATTTATTCTCTATTAATGTGGTCCCAATAAGATAGGAACATTTTTTTTACAATCTATTTTGGAGAGCTGTGCCAAGACAGCAGCAAACAAGCCCAAACTATGAAATAATATTTATTGTATCATTTCAAACCTAAATGGTAGAGAATGTGCTATTGAACATCTCATTGTGTTCAGAGTTTTAACATTCTAAAACAAATATCATGCTTTGAACAAAAATGATTGGCTTCTTTATCAGATGTGAGTGAAGCTGTGTTAACTGACCTCATAACCCAGCAAACTGGGAACATTCCCAGAACATTAGCTAAAATTCCCCAATACGTTCTAGTTAGGGTTTTAACTAACATTACATAATATTAGGATGATAACATCCCCAAAATATTCAAAGATTTTATTTTTTTATGTTTTAAATGGAATATCCTTGGAATGTTCTTCTAACATTCACTAAAATATTGTGCACAACACCTGTACCAACTTCCGCAGAACATCGTCAAAACGACCGGGTAATGTAGTAACACAATGTGCCAGTTATGTTTTCCCAGCAAACCAAAATTACTTCTGTGAAAGTTCCCAAAACATTCGTTAGGTTGCGTCAATTGTTCTCATAACTCAAAAACTGTCCCGTCGGGATGATGATTACACAATGTTTGTACAAAACATCCCCCTGATGTTGCTAGAATGTTTCCAGAACCTATTTTGTCTGTTCTTGTAAAGGTTCCCAGAATGTTTCATTAGGTTGTGGGAACAATCTGGTGGGAACATCACAAAAGACATTTCCCCAAATTACAAAGCTGTCCAGTTGATTATACAAAGTTTATTTTAGGGTGCAAAATACAAGCATGTTCCCAGAACACATTTTTACGTTCTTTAAAATTTCCTCAAACATTTCTTTAGGTTATGGGAACATTGCGGGTACATTACAAGAGATAGGATCCCAAAACATAGAATATTCTCAGTTGTGATGACAGTCATTCAATGTTTAACAGAACAGCCTTTCTGAGTTATTTAAAGGTTCCCAGAACATTTAATTAAGTTACGGGAGTCGTCTGCATTCCCACAATGTTTCACAATTCCCAAATAAGTCACTTTTCAGGAACATTACCACAACATGTCAGGAACATTATCACAACATTTCAGGAACATTATCACAACATTTCAGGAACATTACCACAACATTCCAGGAACATTAGGACAGCATTCCAGGAACATTACCACAACATTTCAGGGACATTATCACAACATTTCAGGAACATTATCACAACATTTCAGGAACATTACGACAACATTCCAGGAACATTATCACAACATTTCAGGAACATTATCACAACATTTCAGGAACATTATCACAACATTTCAGGAACATTATCACAACATTTCAGGAACATTACCACAACATTCCAGGAACATTAGGACAGCATTCCAGGAACATTACCACAACATTTCAGGAACATTATCACAACATTTCAGGAACATTATCACAACATTTCAGGAACATTACCACAACATTCCAGGAACATTAGGACAGCATTCCAGGAACATTACCACAACATTTCAGGAACATTATCACAACATTTCAGGAACATTATCACAACATTTCAGGAACATTACGACAACATTCCAGGAACATTATCACAACATTTCAGGAACATTATCACAACATTTCAGGAACATTATCACAACATTTCAGGAACATTACCACAACTTTTCTGGAACATTACCTCAACATTCTCAGCATGCCTTAAAGCATTAGAAAGCCGATTGAAATACATCCCATTATATTGTTCTCCCGATTGAATGGCGATTCGCATTTGATGACCGCATTGTAGGCCCTCAACAAGGTGATATAGAGACACACGGCATTTTAATTTCATTCAGAGGACATTTGAACAGCATTTAATCATACAAACACAACCGTATTGTTTAAACTTCATGTGTTGACAATCTAGACATGTGCGGTTTGAATCTGCAATCGTTGGTTCCCAAGCCAGGTCTTTTTTCCTCTGTGCCACCAGGGAATCTCTCTTACAGCTTATTTTTTCGGTATACCTATGGCAGTGTGGTCGCCATGGCAGTATGGTCGCCATGGCAGTATGGTCGCCATGGCACTATGGTCGCCATGGCAGTATGGTCAGTCTGGAGTTCCATACTTTCTTTTTAGCCTTCTTAGACATAACTAACCCAGAGAAATACTGGTAACTGGGTTACTCACCATCACCTCAAACCTTCCTCTTTATATACTGCATACTTCTAGACCCATATTTACAAAGTATCCAAGCTTTTCAGATAATGAAAAACCATATCAGGTCAAAGTATCCAAGCTTTTCAGATAATGAAAAACCATATCAGGCATCTCAAAGTAGGAATTATATGAGGTGCGTTCTATAAAAAACTTAAACAATAAATTTTTCATTTTTTGTTTGTTTGTTAGTTAGTCCAAATTCTGCATTTCTGACTGGATTTATAAATCGAATGACAATCAAGACATTCTCTCTTTAGTAGATTATATCTGAGCCTTAATTTCACTGTTCCTCTTTATTTTTTCAAAAGAAACATGGTTAAAGAATACTAACCCAGAGAAATACTGGTAACTGAAACATGGTTAAAGAATACTAACCCAGAGAAATACTGGTAACTGAAACATGGTTAAAGAATACTAACCCAGAGAAATACTGGTAACTGAAACATGGTTAAAGAATACTAACCCAGAGAAATACTGGTAACTGGAACATGGTTAAAGAATACTAACCCAGAGAAATACTGGTAATGGGAACATGGTTAATACATGTCTGTGGGATTGAACACGTGATCTCCAGACCTGCAGCCAGATCATTAACGCTCTGCAACACCAAATCAAAGCAAACTTTATTTGTCACATGAGCTGAATACAACAGGTGTAGACCTCACTGTAAAATGCTTACTTACAAGCCCTTAACCAACAGTGCAGTTCAAGAAGAGTTAAGAAAATATTTACCAAATAAACTAAAGTTAAAAATAACGAGGCTATGTACCGATACCGAGTCAGTGTGCGGGGGTACAGGTTAGTTGAGGTCATTTGTAAATCTTTTCAGTCTCCTGAGGGGGAAAAGGTTTTGTCGTGCCCTCTTCATGACTGTCTTGGTGTGTTTGGACCATGATAGTTCATTGGTTATGTGGACATCAAGGAACTTGAAACTCTCAACCCGCTCCATTACAGCCCCGCCGATGTCAATGGGGGCCTGTAGTCCACAATTATCTCCTTTGTCTTGGTCACGTTGAGGGAGAGGTTGTTATTCTGGCACCACACTGCCAGGTCTCTGACCTCCTCCCTATAGGCTGTCTCATCATTGTCAGTGATCAGGCCTACCACTGTTATGTCGTCAGCAAACCTAATGATGGTGTTGGAGTTGTGTTTGGCCACGCAGTCATGGGTGAACAGGGAGTACGGGAGGGGACTAAGTACACACCCCTGAGGGGCCGCCGTGTTGAGGATCAGCATGGCAGACGTGTTGTTGCCTACCCTCACCACCTGGGGGCGGCCCGTCAGGAAGTCCAGGATCCAGTTGCAGAGGGAGGTGTTTAGTCCCAGGGTCCTTAGCTTAGTGATGAGCTTTGAGGGCACTATGGTGTTGAATGCTGAGCTGTAGTCAATGAACAGCATTCTCCAGGTGGGAAAGGGCAGTGTGGAGTGCGATTGAGATTGTGTCATCATTGGATCTATTGGGGCGGTATGTGAATTGGAGTGGGTCTAGGGTATCCATGAGGATGCTGTTGATGTGAGCCATGACCAGCCTTTCAAAGCACTTCATGGCTACCGACGTGAGTGCTAATTGGTTGTAATCATATAGGCAGGTTACCTTTGCTTCCTTGGGCACAGGGACTATGGTGATCTGCTTGAAACATGTTGGTATTACAGACTCGGTCAGGGAGAGGTTGAAAATGTCAGCGAAGACACTTGCCAGTTGTTCTGCGCATGCTTTGAGGACACATCCTGATAATCTATCTGGCCCCGCGGCTTTGTGAATGTTGACCTGTTTAAAGGTCTTGCTCACATCGGCTACCGAGAGCGTGATCACACAGTCATCCAGAACAGCTGGTGTTCTCATGCATGCTTCAGTGTTGCTTGCCTCGAAGCGAGCATAAAATGCATTTGGCTTGTCCGGTAGGCTTGCGTCACTAGGCAGCTCGCGTCCGGGTTTCCCTTTGTAGTCCGTAATAGATTGCAAGTCCTGCCACATCGACGAGCGTCAGAGCCGGTGTAGTAGGATTCAATCTTAATCCTGTATTGACACTTTGCTTGTTTGATGGTTCGTCTCTGGGCATAACGGGATTTCTTATAAGCGTCCGGATTAGTCTCCCGCTCCTTGAAAGCGGCAGCTCTAGCCTTTAGCTCGATGCGGATGTTGCCTGTAATCCATGGCTTCTGGTTGGGATATGTACGCTCAGTCACTGTGAGGTCGACGTTATCGATGCGCTTATTGATGAAGCCGATGACTGAGGTGGTATACTCCTCAATGCCATTGGATGAACCCCGGAACACATTCCAGTCTGTGCTAGCAAAACTGTCCTGTAGTGTAGCATCCGTGTCATCTTACTACTTCTGTATTTAGCGAGTCACTGGTACTTCCTGCTTTAGTGTTTGTTTGTAGCAGGAATCAGGAGGATAGAATTATGGTCAGATTTGCCAAATGGAGGGCGGGGGAGAGCTTTGTACGCATCTCAGTGTGTGGAGTAAAGGTGGTCTCGGATTTATTTATTTTTTCCCTAGTTGCACATTTGTTTGCCTGTATTAAAGTCCCCGGCCAATAGGAGAGCC
This sequence comes from Salvelinus fontinalis, assembly GCF_029448725.1. NCBI lineage: Eukaryota > Metazoa > Chordata > Actinopteri > Salmoniformes > Salmonidae > Salvelinus > Salvelinus fontinalis. Next base: position 42,245,230 of record NC_074691.1, on the reverse strand, counting down.
GGTTCTGGATGAGCATTTTCTTCTTTGCTTATGGCCTTATACAGCTGGTTGAGAGTGGTCTTAGTGCCAGCTTTGTTCTGTGGTGGTAAATGGACGGCTACAAATAATACAGATGAGAACTCTCTTGGTAGATATGTGGTC
>NC_074691.1:42230089-42240089 GCF_029448725.1 Salvelinus fontinalis | reverse complement strand
ACTCTGTTCTGTTCTGTTCTGTTCTGTTCTACTCTGTTCTGTTCTGTTCTGTTCTGTTCTACTCTGTTCTGTTCTGTTCTGTTCTACTCTGTTCTGTTCTACTCTGTTCTGTTCTGTTCTGCTCTACTCTGTTCTGCTCTGTTCTGTTCTGCTCTGTTCTGTTCTGCTCTACTCTGTTCTGTTCTACTCTGTTCTGTTCTACTCTGTTCTACTCTGTTCTGTTCTGTTCTACTCTGTTCTGTTCTGCTCTGTTCTGTTCTGCTCTGTTCTAATTTGTTCTGTTCTGTTCTACTCTGTTCTACTCTGTTCTGTTCTACTCTGTTCTACTCTGTTCTGTTCTACTCTGTTCTGTTCTGTTCTACTCTGTTCTGTTCTGTTCTACTCTGTTCTGTTCTACTCTGTTCTGTTCTACTCTGTTCTGTTTTGCTCTACTCTACTCTGTTCTGTTCTACTCTGTTCTGTTCTGTTCTGTTCTACTCTGTTCTGTTCTACTCTGTTCTGTTCTACTCTGTTCTGTTCTACTCTGTTCTGTTCTACTCTGTTCTGTTCTACTCTGTTCTGTTCTACTCTGTTCTGTTCTGTTCTACTCTGTTCTGTTCTACTCTGTTCTGTTCTGTTCTACTCTGTTCTGTTCTACTCTGTTCTGTTCTACTCTGTTCTGTTCTGTTCTACTCTCACTAGGACACAGTTAGAGGTCAACTACTGTAAACTACAGGTCAACACAGAGATAAACCCAGAACTGTAAAGTACAGGTCAACACAGAGGAGATAAACCCAGAACTGTAAACTACAGGTCTACACAGAGATAAACCCAGAACTGTAAACTACAGGTCTACGCAGAGGAGATAAACCCAGAACTGTAAACTACAGGTCTACACAGAGATAAACCCAGAACTGTAAACTACAGGTCTACGCAGAGGAGATAAACCCAGAACTGTAAACTACAGGTCTACACAGAGATAAACCCAGAACTGTAAACTACAGGTCTACACAGAGATAAACCCAGAACTGTAAACTACAGGTCTACACAGAGGAGATAAACCCAGAACTGTAAACTACAGGTCTACACAGAGATAAACCCAGAACTGTAAACTACAGGTCTACACAGAGGAGATAAACCCAGAACTGTAAACTACAGGTCTACACAGAGGAGATAAACCCAGAACTGTAAACTACAGGTCTACACAGAGATAAACCCAGAACTGTAAACTACAGGTCTACACAGAGATAAACCCAGAACTGTAAACTACAGGTCTACACAGAGATAAACCCAGAACTGTAAACTACAGGTCTACACAGAGATAAACCCAGAACTGTAAACTACAGGTCTACACAGAGGAGAAAACCCCAGAACTGTAAACTACAGGTCTACACAGAGATAAACCCAGAACTGTAAACTACAGGTCTACACAGAGATAAGCCCAGAACTGTAAACTACAGGTCTACACAGAGGAGATAAACCCAGAACTGTAAACTACAGGTCTACACAGAGATAAACCCAGAACTGTAAACTACAGGTCTACACAGAGGAGATAAACCCAGAACTGTAAACTACAGGTCTACACAGAGATAAACCCAGAACTGTAAACTACAGGTCTACACAGAGATAAACCCAGAACTGTAAACTACAGGTCTACACAGAGGAGATAAACCCAGAACTGTAAACTACAGGTCTACACAGAGATAAACCCAGAACTGTAAACTACAGGTCTACACAGAGATAAACCCAGAACTGTAAACTACAGGTCTACACAGAGATAAACCCAGAACTGTAAACTACAGGTCTACACAGAGATAAACCCAGAACTGTAAACTACAGGTCTACACAGAGGAGAAAACCCCAGAACTGTAAACTACAGGTCTACACAGAGATAAGCCCAGAACTGTAAACTACAGGTCTACACAGAGGAGATAAACCCATAACTGTAAACTACAGGTCTACACAGAGATAAACCCAGAACTGTAAACTACAGGTCTACACAGAGATAAACCCAGAACTGTAAACTACAGGTCTACACAGAGATAAACCCAGAACTGTAAACTACAGGTCTACACAGAGATAAACCCAGAACTGTAAACTACAGGTCTACGCAGAGGAGATAAACCCAGAACTGTAAACTACAGGTCTACACAGAGGAGAAAACCCCAGAACTGTAAACTACAGGTCTACACAGAGATAAACCCAGAACTGTAAACTACAGGTCTACGCAGAGGAGATAAACCCAGAACTGTAAACTACAGGTCTACACAGAGGAGATAAACCCAGAACTGTAAACTACAGGTCTACACAGAGATAAACCCAGAACTGTAAACTACAGGTCTACACAGAGATAAACCCAGAACTGTAAACTACAGGTCTACACAGAGGAGAAAACCCCAGAACTGTAAACTACAGGTCAACACAGAGATAAACCCAGAACTGTAAACTACAGGTCTACACAGAGATAAACCCAGAACTGTAAACTACAGGTCTACACAGAGATAAACCCAGAACTGTAAACTACAGGTCTACACAGAAGAGAAACTCAGAACTAAAATGTGTCAGTCTGTCCACTAGAGATTAGTGTTGAGAATAGTGTTTAGTGTTGAGAATAAAGTGTGACACTGGTGAGATGAAACCAACATAATCAGAGCTGACAGAACAGCTGGCAGAGTGTCAACATCTCACACACTCTGGCTGGCTGACTCGGGCATACGGTAAAGATGTAGTAGAAACACAAAGACTCTTCTGGCACGACATCAAACAGGTGTAGAGACAAACTAGTCTGGCCACATTTACTGTTTCTACAAGACCTCAACACAGAGAGACATAGAGAGGAGGAGGGGGAGAGAGAGAGAGACAGAGAGCGGGAGAGAGAGAGAGAGACAAAGAGAGAGAGAGGGAGAGAGAGAGAGAGAAGCGTTGACGTTGGATAGAGAGACAGATGCTGCTGTTGGGGCACCTCTGAGTACCCAGCATGCATTGCGACGGCGGCAGCGTATGAAGCTGTTTTTGTCAGTCATTATCCCGGGCCTGTTATTACCCAGAGTCCTCTGGGATCAAAGCCTTGCAGCCCGTGAAAGAAAGGAAACAATCGTGTTTTCCACTGTTTAAAAGTCCAGATCTAACCGCTGTTTAGAGTCAGGCCTCTCAGTCGCCCCTCAGCCCCAATACGTCTACAGTCGCCCCTCAGCCCCAATACGTCTACAGTCGCCCCTCAGCCCCAATACGTCTACAGTCGCCCCTCAGCCCCAATACGTCTCCAGTCGCCCCTCAGCCCCAATACGTCTCCAGTCGCCCCTCAGCCCCAATACGTCTCCAGTCGCCCCTCAGCCTCAATACGTCTACAGTCGCCCCTCAGCCCCAATACGTCTCCAGTCGCCCCTCAGCCCCAATACGTCTACAGTCGCCCCTCAGCCCCAATACGTCTCCAGTCGCCCCTCAGCCCCAATACGTCTACAGTCGCCCCTCAGCCCCAATACGTCTACAGTCGCCCCTCAGCCCCAATACGTCTCCAGTCGCCCCTCAGCCCCAATACGTCTCCAGTCGCCCCTCAGCCCCAATACGTCTCCAGTCTACAGGAGAAGGAACTAACAGAGGACAATACCCATCTCATGTTTCTGACTGTAACGTAACATTTATAGTTGTAGAAGGGTCTGTTTAGCAGAGTTAAAGAAAAACAAATATTTGTGAAAATTCTTCGAGTTAGTTTTTTGTTTCTTTCTAGTGTGTGTGTGTGTGTGTGTGTGTGTGTGTGTGTGTGTGTGTGTGTGCGTGCGTGCGTGCGTGCGTGCGTGCGTGCGTGCGTGCGCGTGTGTGCGTGCGTGTGTGTGTGCGTGTGTGCGTGTAGCAACAGTCATCAAAAGTGTTAAAACATTTAGAAAATGATTCTAATAAATGCAACAGTTGGACAATGGATGAAGATATTCCAAACTTTTTGAATTTTTATAATCCATCAAATATTGAGTGAATTTATTGGCACGGACAAATAATGTATTTATGTGGGAATTCAGGTATTTCATTTATTGTGAAATGTAATTTTTTTCTTTCTTCTTAGAACGGACTCATATAATCATGTTCTAATGGTATCAGGAATCTTTTGAGACTTTGTGTTAAAATGAAGGAAATGATATGCGCCTCATTTACATATGGAACATTTGCATATATGACTAAATTAACATAAAGGGGTGGAACAGGGACGCAACCACCAAAAAAAGCTCTGTCTAGCCCACCTGTACTCACCTGATCTGTCTACCCCTACCTGTACTCACCTGCTCTGTCTAACCTGCCTGTACTCACCTGCTCTGTCTAGCCCACCTGTACTCACCTGCTCTGTCTAGCCCACCTGTACTCACCTGCTCTGTCTAACCCTGCCTGTACTCACCTGCTCTGTCTAGCCTACCTGTACTCACCTGCTCTGTCTAAACCTGCCTGTACTCACCTGCTCTGTCTAGCCCACCTGTACTCACCTGCTCTGTCTAACCCTACCTGTACTCACCTGCTGTGTCTAGCCTACCTGTACTCACCTGCTCTGTCTAACCACCTGTACTCACCTGCTCTGTCTAACCCACCTGTACTCACCTGCTCTGTCTAACCCTACCTGTACTCACCTGCTCTGTCTAGCCTACCTGTACTCACCTGCTCCGTCTAACCCACCTGTACTCACCTACTCTGTCTAACCCTGCCTGTACTCACCTGCTCTGTCTAGCCCACCTGTACTCACCTGCTCCGTCTAACCCTGCCTGTACTCACCTGCTCTGTCTACCCTACCTGTACTCACCTGCTCTGTCTAGCCCACCTGTACTCACCTGCTCTGTCTAGCCCACCTGTACTCACCTGCTCTGTCTAACCCTGCCTGTACTCACCTGCTCTGTCTAGCCTACCTGTACTCACCTGCTCCGTCTAACCCACCTGTACTCACCTACTCTGTCTAACCCTGCCTGTACTCACCTGCTCTGTCTAGCCCACCTGTACTCACCTGCTCTGTCTAACCCTGCCTGTACTCACCTGCTCTGTCTACCCTACCTGTACTCACCTGCTCTGTCTAACCCTGCCTGTACTCACCTGCTCTGTCTAGCCCACCTGTACTCACCTGCTCTGTCTAAACCTGCCTGTACTCACCTGCTCTGTCTAGCCTACCTGTACTCACCTGCTCTGTCTAGCCTACCTGTACTCACCTGCTCTGTCTACCCCTGCCTGTACTCACCTGATCTGTCTACCCCTACCTGTACTCACCTGCTCTGTCTACCCCTACCTGTACTCACCTGCTCTGTCTACCCTGCCTGTACTCACCTGCTCTGTCTAGCCCACCTGTACTCACCTGCTCTGTCTAGCCTACCTGTACTCACCTGCTCTGTCTACCCCTACCTGTACTCACCTGATCTGTCTAACCCTGCCTGTACTCACCTGCTCTGTCTAGCCCACCTGTACTCACCTGCTCTGTCTAGCCCTACCTGTACTCACCTGCTCTGTCTAACCCTGCCTGTACTCACCTGCTCTGTCTAGCCTACCTGTACTCACCTGCTCTGTCTAGCCCACCTGTACTCACCTGCTCTGTCTAACCCTACCTGTACTCACCTGCTCTGTCTAGCCTACCTGTACTCACCTGCTCTGTCTAGCCCACCTGTACTCACCTGCTCTGTCTACCCCTGCCTGTACTCACCTGCTCTGTCTAACCCTGCCTGTACTCACCTGCTCTGTCTAACCCTGCCTGTACTCACCTGCTCTGTCTAGCCTACCTGTACTCACCTGCTCTGTCTACCCCACCTGTACTCACCTGCTCTGTCTAGCCTACCTGTACTCACCTGCTCTGTCTAGCCCACCTGTACTCACCTGCTCCGTCTAACCCTGCCTGTACTCACCTGCTCTGTCTAACCTGCCTGTACTCACCTGCTCTGTCTAGCCTACCTGTACTCACCTGCTCTGTCTAGCCCACCTGTACTCACCTGCTCTGTCTACCCCACCTGTACTCACCTGCTCTGTCTAACCCCACCTGTACTCACCTGCTCTGTCTACCCCACCTGTACTCACCTACTCTGTCTAACCCACCTGTACTCACCTGCTCTGTCTAGCCTACCTGTACTCACCTGCTCTGTCTACCCCACCTGTACTCACCTGCTCTGTCTACCCCACCTGTACTCACCTGCTCTATCTAACCCTGCCTGTACTCACCTGCTCTGTCTAGCCTACCTGTACTCACCTGCTCTGTCTAGCCTACCTGTACTCACCTGCTCTGTCTACCCCTGCCTGTACTCACCTGATCTGTCTACCCCTACCTGTACTCACCTGCTCTGTCTACCCCTACCTGTACTCACCTGCTCTGTCTACCCTGCCTGTACTCACCTGCTCTGTCTAGCCCACCTGTACTCACCTGCTCTGTCTAGCCTACCTGTACTCACCTGCTCTGTCTACCCCTACCTGTACTCACCTGCTCTGTCTAGCCCACCTGTACTCACCTGCTCTGTCTAGCCCTACCTGTACTCACCTGCTCTGTCTAACCCTGCCTGTACTCACCTGCTCTGTCTAGCCTACCTGTACTCACCTGCTCTGTCTAGCCCACCTGTACTCACCTGCTCTGTCTAACCCTACCTGTACTCACCTGCTCTGTCTAGCCTACCTGTACTCACCTGCTCTGTCTAACCCTGCCTGTACTCACCTGCTCTGTCTAGCCCACCTGTACTCACCTGCTCTGTCTACCCCTGCCTGTACTCACCTGCTCTGTCTAACCCTGCCTGTACTCACCTGCTCTGTCTAGCCTACCTGTACTCACCTGCTCTGTCTACCCCACCTGTACTCACCTGCTCTGTCTAACCCTGCCTGTACTCACCTGCTCTGTCTAACCCTGCCTGTACTCACCTGCTCTGTCTAGCCTACCTGTACTCACCTGCTCTGTCTACCCCACCTGTACTCACCTGCTCTGTCTAGCCTACCTGTACTCACCTGCTCTGTCTAGCCCACCTGTACTCACCTGCTCCGTCTAACCCTGCCTGTACTCACCTGCTCTGTCTAACCTGCCTGTACTCACCTGCTCTGTCTAGCCTACCTGTACTCACCTGCTCTGTCTAGCCCACCTGTACTCACCTGCTCTGTCTAGCCCACCTGTACTCACCTGCTCTGTCTACCCCACCTGTACTCACCTGCTCTGTCTAACCCCACCTGTACTCACCTGCTCTGTCTACCCCACCTGTACTCACCTGCTCTGTCTAACCCACCTGTACTCACCTGCTCTGTCTAGCCTACCTGTACTCACCTGCTCTGTCTACCCCACCTGTACTCACCTGCTCTGTCTACCCCACCTGTACTCACCTGCTCTGTCTAACCTGCCTGTACTCACCTGCTCTGTCTAGCCTACCTGTACTCACCTGCTCTGTCTAGCCTACCTGTACTCACCTGCTCTGTCTAACCCTGCCTGTACTCACCTGCTCTGTCTAGCCTACCTGTACTCACCTGCTCTGTCTAACCCCACCTGTACTCACCTGCTCTGTCTACCCCACCTGTACTCACCTGCTCTGTCTAACCCTGCCTGTACTCACCTGCTCTGTCTAGCCCACCTGTACTCACCTGCTCTGTCTAGCCCACCTGTACTCACCTGCTTTGTCTAACCATGCCTGTACTCACCTGCTCTGTCTAGCCTACCTGTACTCACCTGCTCTGTCTACCCCACCTGTACTCACCTGCTCTGTCTAACCCTGCCTGTACTCACCTGCTCTGTCTAGCCCACCTGTACTCACCTGCTCTGTCTAGCCCACCTGTACTCACCTGCTCTGTCTAACCCTGCCTGTACTCACCTGCTCTGTCTAGCCCACCTGTACTCACCTGCTCTGTCTAACCCTGCCTGTACTCACCTGCTCTGTCTAACCCTGCCTGTACTCACCTGCTCTGTCTAGCCCACCTGTACTCACCTGCTCTGTCTACCCCACCTGTACTCACCTGCTCTGTCTACCCCACCTGTACTCACCTGCTCTGTCTAACCCACCTGTACTCACCTGCCCCGTCTACCCTACCTGTACTCACCTGCTCTGTCTAGCCTACCTGTACTCACCTGCTCTGTCTAACCCTGCCTGTACTCACCTGCTCTGTCTAGCCTATCTGTACTCACCTGCTCTGTCTAACCCTACCTGTACTCACCTGCTCTGTCTAACCCTACCTGTAATCACCTGCTCTGTCTAACCCTACCTGTACTCACCTGCTCTGTCTAACCCTACCTGTACTCACCTGCTCTGTCTAGCCCACCTGTACTCACCTGCTCTGTCTAACCCTGCCTGTACTCACCTGCTCTGTCTAACCCTACCTGTACTCACCTGCTCTGTCTAGCCTACCTGTACTCACCTGCTCTGTCTAACCCTACCTGTACTCACCTGCTCTGTCTAACCCTACCTGTACTCACCTGCTCTGTCTAGCCCACCTGTACTCACCTGCTCTGTCTAACCCTGCCTGTACTCACCTGCTCTGTCTAACCCTGCCTGTACTCACCTGCTCTGTCTAGCCTACCTGTACTCACCTGCTCTGTCTAGCCCACCTGTACTCACCTGCTCTGTCTAGCCTACCTGTACTCACCTGCTCTGTCTAACCCTACCTGTACTCACCTGCTCTGTCTAGCCCACCTGTACTCACCTGCTCTGTCTAACCCTGCCTGTACTCACCTGCTCTGTCTAGCCCACCTGTACTCACCTGCTCTGTCTAACCCTGCCTGTACTCACCTGCTCTGTCTAACCCTGCCTGTACTCACCTGCTCTGTCTAGCCCACCTGTACTCACCTGCTCTGTCTAACCCTGCCTGTACTCACCTGCTCTGTCTAACCCTGCCTGTACTCACCTGCTCTGTCTAGCCCACCTGTACTCACCTGCTCTGTCTAACCCTGCCTGTACTCACCTGCTCTGTCTAGCCTACCTGTACTCACCTGCTCTGTCTAGCCCACCTGTACTCACCTGCTCTGTCTAACCCTGCCTGTACTCACCTGCTCTGTCTAACCCTGCCTGTACTCACCTGCTCTGTCTAGCCTACCTGTTCTCACCTGCTCTGTCTAGCCCACCTGTACTCACCTGCTCTGTCTAACCCTGCCTGTACTCACCTGCTCTGTCTACCCCACCTGTACTCACCTGCTCTGTCTAACCCTCTCTGTACTCACCTGCTCTGTCTAACCCACCTGTACTCACCTGCTCTGTCTAGCCTACCTGTACTCACCTGCTCTGTCTAGCCTACCTGTACTCACCTGCTCTGTCTAGCCCACCTGTACTAACCTGCTCTGTCTACCCCACCTGTACTCACCTGCTCTGTCTAACCCTGCCTGTACTCACCTGCTCTGTCTAACCCTGCCTGTACTCACCTGCTCTGTCTAGCCTACCTGTACTCACCTGCTCTGTCTAGCCCACCTGTACTCACCTGCTCTGTCTAACCCTGCCTGTACTCACCTGCTCTGTCTAACCCTGCCTGTACTCACCTGCTCTGTCTAGCCCACCTGTACTCACCTGCTCTGTCTAACCCTGCCTGTACTCACCTGCTCCGTCTAGCCTACCTGTACTCACCTGCTCTGTCTAGCCTACCTGTACTCACCTGCTCTGTCTAGCCTACCTGTACTCACCTGCTCTGTCTAGCCCACCTGTACTCACCTGCTCTGTCTAGCCTACCTGTACTCACCTGCTCTGTCTAGCCCACCTGTACTCACCTGCTCTGTCTAGCCTACCTGTACTCACCTGCTCTGTCTAACCCACCTGTACTCACCTGCTCTGTCTACCCTACCTGTACTCACCTGCTCTGTCTACCCCACCTGTACTCACCTACTCTGTCTAACCCTGCCTGTACTCACCTGCTCCGTCTAGCCTACCTGTACTCACCTACTCTGTCTACCCTGCCTGTACTCACCTGCTCGGTCTACCCTGCCTGTACTCACCTACTCTGTCTACCCTGCCTGTACTCACCTGCTCTGTCTACCCTGCCTGTACTCACCTGCTCTGTCTACCCTGCCTGTACTCACCTACTCTGTCTACCCTGCCCAAAAAAGAACACACATCAAAATACAGGA